>NC_142026.1:92748604-92901104 GCF_982192425.1 Myodes glareolus | reverse complement strand
CTGGTGCTCATGGCGTGCTGCCTCCATCTCCATCTCCAGCTTCTCACGAGCCTCCTTGACGTTGCGGTCCACTTGATCCTGCTGCTGCTTCTCCATCTCAATGAGTGCCTTCCAGCGCATGGCATACTCATACTCAAAGGACCCCGGCTGTGCAAATCTGGGTGGCTGTTCTCGCTCCTTGTGAAATTGCTGGTTTTTTATAACCAGCTTCTCTGGAAGTCCCTCCTCCTCATCTAACTGGTCCATAGGCTCCACAGTCACAGGCCAAGGAAATGTGGTTAGCAAGAAGGAGCCTTCACTGCATCTGTCCAGAGCTTTCCGAGCAGCTGGCTTCCCTGAGAACTCAACAATGGATGTTGTTGTTCCCTGCCTTCACTGCATCTGTCCAGAGCTTTCCGAGCAGCTGGCTTCCCTGAGAACTCAACAATGGATGTGGATGGCCTTCCTCGGTCATCCACAATGACCACAGCCCTCTCCACGTGACCAAACACAGAAAAGCCTACTTCCAGCAGTTCGTTGGACACATACTGAGGAAGGTTGCGGACTGTAAGGGATGCACTATGACAGGCAAAGCGCACACGTAGCTGCTTTCCACGGAGTGGCATATTATCCAACTCCACTTTGGCAATTTCCGCTAGGGTTCGTGTTTCCAAGCGAATAAAGCCAAAGCCTTTATCCTTATGAATGAAAACCTCGCCTGCTTACCCATATTTCTCAAAAAGTTTCCTCATTTCCTCCTCAGTGATGTCAGGAGGAAGATTGCCCACAAAGAGACGGCTTCGTTGGGTGAAAGTCTTCTCTCCTGGTTTCCTAAAGTTCTTCAGGTCAATGGTTAAACCTTCATTCTGGCTGCTGGCCTGCTGTCCATTTGCAGGTATTGGTGGGGTGGTTGCTGCTGCTGCTGCTGTTGCTGCTGATGGTGCTGCTGGTGGTGATGCTGATGGTGCTTCCTTGGAGTATGGTTCTGCTTCTCCAAGTTAAAGGTTTTATTGCTCTGCATGTTTGCACCCTTGACTTCGATTTGAGCACAGCAAAGTATCTGTCTCCCAATCCTCTCTAACCCCGACTTCCTCTGCCCACAGTTCTTTGCTCAGAGTAACGGCAACGCTGCATGGCCTCCACCGTCCCCAGAAATATAACTTCTTATCTGAGAAAATTCAGGGTCAGACAAGCAGGAAAAGAGTGACTCAACAGGAGTCCAGAAGGAGAACTGACAAAGAGATGACTGGCAGATACAGTGGTGATAAATCTGATGCGTAAAGGAGGAGGCTGGAAGAGGAACTGTCGCCACATTCCTAGGCTAAGCCATTACGGGAAAGACTGAATACAGCATCAAGGACATGAAGGAGACCCAACTAGTACTTCAAACAAGGAAAAACTCATCTGAGAAAAATAAATATATAGGACTAAGGCAGGTTATGACTGCAGAAAGAAGGTGAATAATTTGGTGAATGTGAAGACCATTCTTGGCTGTCAATTTGACTACATCAGGAGTTGAGTAAAACCCAGGAGGCTGGGCACATCTGGCAGGAAGTTTTTCTTGCTTAAATCATTCCAAGTGAGAAGACCTACTTTTAATTCAGATCCACCTTTAATCTGGGCCACACCTCCTGTTGGCAGTCTATAAAAAGGACATGGAGAAGGGAATCTCTCTCTTTGCCTGTGTGCCATCACTCTGGCTGGCAAGTCCATTCCTTCACTGGCATTAGCGCCTACTTCTTCAGAATCCCAGAGTACACTGAAGATCAGCTGAGACATCCAGACTCATGGACTGAACAACTACTGGATTTTTTGACTTTTCATTGGTAGACAACCATTGTTGAATTATCTGAACTACAGATAATTTAAGCCACTTTAATACATCCACTGTCTATATGTATACATAGATTCATTCTATCAGTTCTGTTCCTCTGAAGAACTCTGACTATTACAATGACATAGCAATTGAAATTATTCAAAATGTACAAGAAAGAGATAATATCTGGGAGACAAAGAAGAGAAACTGAGACAGACAAACAGAGATCACTGTGCTTTGGCCAGTCAAGAGCTTAGTAAACTTTTTGTTCTGGTCCTCAAAAGAGAGGAAAGAAGGAAGAGAAAATAACTGGAGAATTAACTGGTAAAGTTAGGAGAACTATAAGTCTTTAGGCCCAAGAAGTTTAACGAATCCCTAAATATGAAATGGGACACAAGCTGGAGAGATAGCCCGGCAGTTAACAGTGCTTGCTGCTCTTCCAGCCACCAAAGCTTGGTTCCCAGCCCTCATGCTGGGCAACTCACACCCAGCTCTAGGTGACTGGCATACTCTTCTGGCCTTTGTGGACAAGTGTGCATATGTAAATACTATTTTAAAAAAGAAAATCTTACAGGGAACACAATGATCGAGTTAGTGAAAATGAATGATAAAGGATAAAAATTGTGAAAATAGAGCAGGGGATACCTCATGCAGAGAGAGAGAAAGTCAAGAATGAAGCTAGATAGCGTCTTAGAAGCCAATGGAGAAACGGGATACTGAGCAGCTTCTTTACACTGGGACAGAAGCAAAGTAACAAAGAAACAAAGTCCTGTCCAAGGCTGAGCTCGGTGGCAAATGGCTGTATGTCACACTTGGCAGGGGAATCAAGAGTTTAGGTCATCCTTCTCAAATAGGGAATTACAGGGCAGCCTGGGCTACATGAAACACTGTCAGAATCATCAAGCAAACAGACAAATAAACCAAAATACCAAAACCTGTCCAGCTATAATTCTGTTCCCAGAAGAACAAAAATCAAATAACAAAACCTTTCAAACTCAAAGCCCCTTTTCAGGCATCAGATAAAAATATCTGATTCTTAAAAAATTGACGCAGGCGAAATTGTGAAAATATTTGTAAATCTAGAACCTAAACCACCAGTCCCCCTATAACCCAAGACACCAGTTCCCCAACGTATAAACTAGCCCATGACTAATAATACACCCAGCTCATCTGAAGAGGGACTGCTAGTAAATATTCAGAAGATGCAAATTTGAGTTTCTTTGTTTTGAGACAAAGTTTGATGTAGCCTAGGCTAGCTGGAAATCCCAGTCCTTCTGCCTCCACTCCTGGAAACTGGGATTACATGTGTGTACTTCTATGCCTGGCTCAAAACCCTCATAACTGGAAAACTACAAAGAGCAGCCATACCACTAAACACTTATCTTATTAAAAGTCATAGCTTTCCATTGCTTTAGAGATTTGTGAAAAGAGAGCTATCCTTTTTATATATTTCTGTCCAATGAAACTGATGCCCCTTTCTCCCCATACAGTGATAGCATAGTACTGACATGGCTGAAACAGTTTACACACAAATATCTGCAAACTGGATTCCTTATTAATGAATTGTCGGGCATCCTAAATTAGAACCGATGAGCAGAACACTTGATAAATTAAATTATTTTAATGTTATTAATGTTAGCCATTAAGAAGACAGAGTATCTGCAAGAATATCTTTACGCTGGTGATTAAGCTGGAAGGAATTGCTATGGAAATGCTTTTGCATTCTTCCAAGTAATTAATGAGAAGAGATAAACAGATTGTAGTTTTACTGTAAGGCTTCATCTTATTAAAAATAACTGTTGCCATTTTCAACAGGGGGAACATGAGAAACCTTAGGCCACGGAGTAAGAGTAACTGCTGTCCATCTCTCTGGACTGTGCTTGTCTCTGGGACTGTTTTAGATAGAGAAAAGTATTCATCAGTGTTTGTTGGACAGAATTCTGATATGTCAGGACATTTTGGGTACCTCTAGAAAAGATACCTTTAAAAAAAAAAAAGGATTAAACCCCTGCTACAAAGTCAGATGAACGGCCCTTTCCTTACTTCATCTGACATCTTGATTTACTTAGATCACTAAATGGCTTCCCTTAAAATTCAAAGAAGTCAGGTCCAGAATGATGGATAAAGACGCTTGCAGCCAAGTCTGGCCATCTGAATTCAATGTGTGGAACAGAACTCATGTGGTGGAAAAAGAGAACTCCCTCAAAATGTTCTCTGACCTCAGCACAGGCTCCATGCCACAGGTGTGCCCACACACATGCACAATAAATAAATGAATGTTATAAAAAAGGTTAATTTAAAGAAGTAAAGTTAAAGGCCATCGTATGCACTCTGAGCTTCCGCCTCATCTTAGAAGTTCCAGGTGAATGTTCATTTACTTGAAGGGACTCTGGCCAGGTCAAGCACAGCAAACACGGCTCTGGCAGATCATGCCCTTCTCCTCCATTCACTTTGCCTTGGTACAAACCATGAGAATACACTCCAGCAATCAAAAGCCCCCTTTGGCTCACCTAATAAACTTGTCCAATCAAAATTAAACACGTCATCCTAACACGGGATTTCCCTTTTTGCCTTTTTAAACCACCATTTTCCACCTGGGCTGCTTAGTGAGTTTGAGACCAGTCTCGGCCTCAACTACAGTGAGAGTCTGTCCTTAAAACAGAATATTTGAAAATTATCTTTGGAGTATTTGGGTTCCATTTTCTCAACTTGTAACATGCTAATTTTCTACTTTAAAATAAAAATATTTCCTCAGTTAGAAATGTTGAAGAAGAATATTGAGTCAAATAATATACAAAGTAAACGAGGGTTCATGGCAGTAAAGAATGAACTAAACTATACAGGCGAGCCAGGTTTTAGAATATTCTCTACTGATCACCCTGACACAGTTTGACAGCTGTCTTGGAAGCAGAGCAGACAGACACTCAGACATCTGTTTAAGCAGCCTGTGTTTTGTTTTTCACTGTCCTAGGTGGTTAGCACTCAGTAGCAGATTGAACTGCCAAGCCTACATGCCACACTCACGGTGTAGTCTAAGGGCTCTCTGTGGGTAATCTGGACTGCACACATTTCGTGAGCTTTCCTCCTCACTGTCAGCATCACCTTCACTAAAAGAGAAAATTCCACCTGGTAATTGTACCAGTGTGGCTGGGGTACCAGTGCACTTAACTGAGCTCAAGGTGTGAGGCTGAGTCACCTTCAGGTTAGGATGCTGCCTGTGTCTACAGATGGCTGTATTACTTTTATCCTATACAGCCACCAAATCACTCCTGGTATTCTTACTTTGATTAAAACATCAACACTTGCGCTGGCAAGATAGCTCTGTGGGTAAAGGCACCTGCTGTACAAACCTAATGATCTGAGTTTGATCTCTGGCTTGAGCTCCATCTGAGGAGCCCATGGTGAAAAGAGACAATAAACTCACAAGAGTCCTCTGATCTATACAACCACAACCATACACATGCACACACACCACATATACACCATAAATTAGATATTCAGAAATAAGCTGTTGACCTGGTCACATTTCGTTTCAGAGACAGAAGTAGCTTTGGACCTGGGCACACAAGTGCTTAAGATGGCTTCAGTGGTTTCTAGCCAAGAACCTCCACCAAGGCTGTCATTTCCCCCAGTAAAGCAGGTAGAGGGCAGAGATGCAGTCCCTGAGACCCCACTGTCTTCTGGTAGGTAGAATGCTGTTAAATGGAGGCTGTTCATTCATTTCCTGACTGCTCAGACCTGAATAATCACACAGAAACTATGTTAATTACAATACTGCTTGACCTATTAGCTCAGGCTTTTTATTAACTAACTCTTACATCTTAAATTAACCCATTTCTATTCATCTGTGTATCATCACAAGGCTGTGACCTACCAGTAAGATTCCTTTGACAGCTACACGGAATCTTCCTACTCTGCCTACTCTCTCCCTATATCTCTGTTCTGATTTCCTGCCTGACTTTATTCTGTACTGCCATAGGCCAAAGCAGTTTTATTCATCAACCAATAAAGCAACACATATACAGAAGGACCTCCCACATCAGGATGCTTCAAGTCTCTGAGTGTCCACAGGGCGGTTACACTTCTCGTGAAGGGCTGTTCCCCATCCTACTGCTTCTGACGGTTGGCTCTAGCCTTCACTGGCAGTGTTCCTCTGCATGGCTGATGCCTTATTCTCAACCTGGATCCCCTCTTCTGAGGAGGAGAGTTGCCTGACAAACTCTTCTTCTTCAGGTGGGTATCCTAGCATCGGGGCCTCTGCCTCCGAGAGAGCTGAACTCCACTTTACTTATGAATCTCCTACATGAAACTGAGCTTAAAGGCCAAGCCGAGGAGATTCATTTCATTCTTCTACCTTATTGTGTCTTGTAAGAGACTAAAAAGTGTGGGGTGTGTGTGTGTGTGTGTGTGTGTGTGTGTGTGTGGTGTATATGTGAGTGATGTGGTATATATGTGTGGTGTGTATGTGTGTGTGTATGGTGTGCGTACACATGTGGTATGTGTATGTGAGTGATGCAGTGTGTATGTGTGTGTGTGTGTGTGTGTGGTGTGTATATGTGAGTGATGTGGTATGTATGTGTATGTGTGAGGTGTATATGTGTATGTATGGTTTGTGTGTGCATATAGTGTGTGTATGTGAGTGATGTGGTATGTGTGTGTGTGTGGTGTGTGTATATGAGTGATGTGGTGTGTGTGTGTGTGTGTGTTTGGTGTGTGTATATGAGTGATGTGGTGTGTGTGTATGTGTGTGTGTGGTGTGTGTATATGAGTGATGTGGTGTATGTGTGGTGTGCGTGGTGTGTGTATATGTGTGTGTGGTGTGTGTAGAAAAAGAATGGAATGGCATTTCTCTAAGGTTTTAAATGAGAAACCAGATACAAAATATGAAGCAGAAGCCAGATATGCGGCACTCAACCCTGATCTCCCTTTTCACTCCCCCGTCCTCTGCAATGTTAGTCTCATGTGGTAGTCTGTGCCTGACCCTATCTTAGAAGGTATGGTAGTCTGAATGAAACGGCCCCCACAGGCTCATAGGGAGTGTCATTATTTGAAAGCATTAGGACAAGTGTCCTTGTTGGAGTGGTGTGGCCTAATTGGAGGAAGCATGTCACTAGGGTGGACTTTGAGGTCTCAGAAGCTCAAGCCAGGCCCAGTGGCTCACTCTTCCTCCTGCTGTCTGTCAATTCAGATGTCGAACTCTCAGGGTTAGGTCTACCTTCAAGCCGCCATGCTTCTTGCCATGACAATAATGAACTAAATCTATAAGCCAGTCCCAGTTAAATGTTTTCCTTAATAAGAGTTGCCAAGGTCATGGTGTCTCTTCACAGCAATAGAAACCCTAAGACAGAAGGTGACAGTCTTAGAGGTGACTTCAGAGGACTCTGCCTAGGGTGGGCTCTTTCTGCAAGGCATGATGGGGATACTACGGAAAATGCAAAAATAGTTTTTAAGAGGCCACAGATTTGTCAATGAACACATTTTATGGTGATAATGGATGACCTCCCTTTCTTGGAACAATCATAGTAAATTAGTTCATCCATATTAGGTGATAATTGCATTTTGGTGTAGTCTGAAACTCAATAAACACTACTGAAAACTGATAATTACAAATTACGACAAGAATAGAATTTGAGGCTCATCCTGAATCTCATGGGACCTATTCAGAAGCAAGCAAGATAAAACGTCAAAGGGCAAGCACTTTTAAAGTTTATTCATTAAAACCATTTAAGTTCTAAATACAGAACATGATGGAGAAAGCAGCAATGCCCATCTTGACACTAGAGGGAGCACGTACATTAAAAAAAAAAAACCCACAGCTTCTCCATCAACCTCTGCAAGCTATTAAAGCCCCGAAGGCTTTTCCCAGGCTTCTACTGCTCACACACCAGAAGGACGTAAAGACCGCTAAGAATGAACGTGAGTATGTTAGAAACGGCTACAATGCGGAGCATGGCGGCTCATACCTGGGAGCCCAGCACCGAGGAGACACAGGCAGGAAGAATAATGTTGCCAACCACAGACATGGGCTTGCCTTGTAACTGGGGCCTTAACCCACGTTAAAGACACCTCTGGAAGTGGATATGAGGAGATTTAGCTTTAATGTATTTCCATGTGGCCAGCAGGCTCTCTTCTTTCCCCAGAAGTGATCAAAGCAAGGGATGACGGAAGCAAGAGCTGTCCTTTAGACAGTTACCTGCGGACAGAGTTCTAGTCCAGCTGGTTAGTTCGTTATCAGTGCTGCAGGGATGCAGTCATTTATATGGATTTGATTGTTCAGTGTGCCACCCACAGACAATGAAACAGATATCGGAGGAAACATGCCACCGTGTGCAGGCTTTTATGCTTCTTTCCAACACTGACTATTGAGATTGAATAAGATGGATTTTTGGTAACAAAAAATCATAAATTATGAATCAAGCAAGTGTACATTAAAAAAAAAAACCCGACCAGCACAGTCTATGCTGCATAGTGTAGGCCATGCAAGCCAGAGTCACATCGAATTTCCTCGTCTCAAAAAAATAGAGTCAAAACAAATCCTAGAAAAAACTCCATGTGCCCCAAAGTGAAGTCTCTGAGCACATGCGTGCAAAATTGTAGAATTAATTTTATAAACTTCCTCCAAAAGTGTGGGGTATTTTTTTAGCATTCTCTTTGAAAAGTCACATTTACCTAAATGCAAAAACTGTAGAATTATTTATTTTGTTTATCCATAATTATTGTATGGGGTTTGGGATAGGGATCTGTATATACACACACACATGGAATGAGCAGAGTTTCCGAGACACACCAAGCCTCGGGTATGTCTCAGGTTTGCCTCCCTTCACCGCTTTCCCTTTAAAACAGCCTGGTTCTAGGACCTGCTGAATTTCCCCCAAGATTATCAGGATCATTTCTTCATCATTGCCCCATGCACGTTGAGCACCTCTGCTTGGTGTCATTCGAACACAATGACCTTGTGTATCACATTCAAATGTGTGCCTGTGTGTGCGGGGGACTGAACCCAGGTCCTCGACCACTAAACCATACCTCCAGCACTCAGACTAATCTTCAGCAAACACAATCTTGCTTGTATTGGTTTTCTTCTCAAAAATGCTTAGTTGTTCCCTATTTCTACACAACAAATCAACAAACTGCCACTTGGCATGAAGATCCAGTTGAATACTCCTCCCTCCTCAGGTCAAAGGGCTCCAGGTATTAAAAATGTTCCACCTGTTCTGAGTTCTCAGGAGTCTTACTCACCCCACCACAACCCACTCCTATCTCTACATCAGTTTCTTTTCTAGATGCTTGTGGGCATATCTTACATCACCTCCAAGAACAACCTCCTAAATGCAGGCGTCCTTGCTTAGAAGCCAGCATGGAAGCCTCATTGCAGCAGGTTATTGATGCTGAAGGCCAATCCCTGAGAACCAGAGGGCAGAGATGTCCAGGGAGTATGTGTAATGGGGGGAGGTGAGCTGAAGAGACTGGAATTTGGACTGCATATAAAGCTAGTAAGCATTAAGAGACTTAAGAAATGGTTTAATACTGTCTCTCAAAGTTCTGAGGATTAGCTGGATCAGTCAAGTGGTTCTCACCTGAACTCCAGAATGCAGTCACAGTGGTTGGTAACTGGGCTCAAGCCATTTGAGTCCTCCACCTGGCTACGTATCAAAGATGGTTTCTTCACTTATATGCCTAACTACCCAGCACAGGTATAGTGGAAATCTCCGTTTATTGCCCAGATGTTTTACTCTCTGCACACAGCTCCTCTGTGTAGGTACCTTCAGCCTGTCTGTTCATCTAACATGGTCTCCAATGAACATTTCCAAAGACCAGATGCGCGTGTGTCAGGTTTCTTATGCCCTAGCCTTAGAGACCACACATCGTCACTTTATCTAGGCACTAGCCTGGACCTACTATGGGAAGGGACCACGTGACTACTGGATGATGTGGCTCCTCTTGAGGCTCTCTTCAAAGACCACCCACCTTACTGACTGGACTGACATTTCCAATGATAAAAGTACTTATATTAAACAGAACACCCAAGACAGGTCAACCAGAAGAACCAGAAAAGATCAGGGTGATTGGATTCTAATTTGAAGACAGTTATGGAGAGTTGGTAACCTGGTTACAATGTATGTTCAGAACCTTTGATATTCTTCTTATGGAGAGGAGAAGTGGGTGGGCCCATGCTCTCTCTTTCCCATAGCAAACAACCAGCAGCCTTTATTTTGTCCAACAAAGTAAAGCAAAAAGTTGTAAAAATATATAATGTATAATGTGAGGTGAGGTCTAAGACAAGACAGTAGAAGCATTGTCTAAAACATCGAGTCTTAAAGGTTTCAGTGTCTACACAATCTGAGGTTTTGAGGCCTCCATGCTGAGGAAACCTGGGCTAGTCCAGGTAAACAGACTCCACAGACAGACTTGAGAATGCATGAGGATATACAGCGACCTGGATAAGCAGAGACCAGGCATCCTGGACACAGACAAGGGAGGGAAGTCTACAAAAGAAAGATGTAACAGGGACATTGCCTGAGATGGTAGTAGAATGGGGAGGGGGCAGGGATAGGATATACACTCTGTCGTTCATTTATTCTCATTATTTAGACTTGATCCAGAATGGGACTGTTAATTTCTGGTCTACTCCTGGAACAATGCTTAGACTTTCTCGGGTAGTTTTCATCAGTCAGAAGGGTTACTAAGCAGTAGGGGGTCTTTTTGTGGACTCTTAATTTCATTATCAAAATAATTTTCAAATGTACTCAGCCGGAAGCTTGAGAACCATTTTCCTAGAGTTTGAGAGAAAAATACCAGAGCAAAGAAGCTGTAGACCCCAGCTGCTGTGGGGAGGAGGGAGATGTGTGAGAGGAAGGAGATGTTTTCTCAGGTAGAGTCCAAATAAGCAGACAGATAGATCAGAAGTCTGTGAACAGATGTGGAAAACGGTGCAGGGTCTTCAGAGAAAACACAGAGAAAGATCAAAGTGTCCGGACCCAAATGCTTGGGATTCTTTCTGGTCCGTGGCCAAAGGAATAAGGAAGGAAAGGAAAAGCTACTCCTTTAGTGTTAGAACTACGGAAAGCAAGCAAGCTTAGCACTGAGAATCTGCAAGCAACTGAATTAGGGGGTAAACGCACATTACCTCATTAAGGGGATAATTCACAAAGACAGACAGACACACACACACACACACACACACACACACACACACACACGTCTTTCACAGGTCTTCAGGTGAATCAACTTTCCTAAAGACTGTCCTGGCGAAGTGACTGACTTCCCCTTATGGAAAGGGATAATAGTATGTCTTTGCTATGTCTCTACTCTGCGTGAGTCATAAACTTAGAGCCTACTTGCTGGCCAGGAAGAAGCAGTTTTCCTTTCAAGGGCCTCAAGAGAGTCTAGGTGCCTCACCTTCCTCCCATTCTCACTTCAAATGTCAAGGAGGGGCAAAGCTCAAGATGAGGGCAGGAGTGGTCCTCAAGGCCTGCAAAACTGCTATTGCTGGGTCTGCAGAGCTACCTAACTTGGGGTGCTGCTTGCTAACAGTAAAGAGCTCTTTATCCCTTAAGACCCGTGGCACTTAAAACTGGAGAGTGGAAAAAGTCTCTGGTGCTCTATGAGCATCCAGGAGCCGCCGAGGCAAGAAAATCCTGGAAGTGTATGTACTGTTGCACGCACATGGAGTAAAGGCTATCCGTACCAGAAACGTCAGATCTGTCTTCTCAGGCCAAGCGAGGAGCACACCGCGCATGCCCTCGAAGCTTGTGTGATCTTTGGAGCGAGCCTAAGTGCAAAGGTTGAAAGTAAGCTGATGACTGAGCAAAACCCGGAGAAAAGGTCATCGACAAAGGGAAGGCCATGGTGATGTCTAAGCTGCACCCGCTCCTTCTGTCCTCCAGCCTTGCTAAATATGTTTCCAAGGCACGATGTCTTCAGGAAACAATGTCCCCTGACCTCATTCCAAGAAGATCAATGAGTGACAAGACCTTGCTTGCAGACTCCACCTTGGGGTCATGGCGTCTGGGATAAAGGAAGGCAATGGAGGGAAGGAACCGGAACCAGCAATGATGGCCCACGGACTGCAGCAAGGCAGATGCCCTTGGACCTCTTCTTTTTTAACACCAAGGCACTTTTCTGAAGCATCTCCAGGAAGCCGGGTTTGTGTCCGGGAGAACCAGAAACACATGGTAGAGACATCATAGAGATGGAGGGTGCACTGTCCCTTTGCCCTGACGGAAACAACTGCAGGCTTCCTTACTCTCTAGGAATCAAAGTTCTTTCTGATGGTTCTGGGAGGTGGAGCGGGTGTGAATAAGGGAATTCCTGCTCCATCTGCAGCATGGGAAACTCGCGTGGCACTAACAGGAAGTTTCAGTATGCATCAAAACAGGCACTGGCCTCGAACCTGGACCTTGCATGTCCACACTCGGAGGCGCTAGGATTACAGCATGTGCAATCATGCCTGACACTGTTTTGTCCCGGTGGTTGAAGTTTGTCAGCATCCAACCTGACTTTAATACTGAGCCTGTGAGAGTCTGGAGAACAGGAAGGTTCTCCATTTTGACTGAATGAGTAAGCCAGAAAAGCTAGAACTTCCTTGTGTTTGAGATGACTTTAGGGTGTAGAAAAGTATCCACATGAATTTATCACTTGGTATTCAGTGCCGGTTGTTGCCAAAGTTGGCAATTAGAAAATAATAATAATAAAAAAAATTGCTTGGATCAGGAAACTAAAGAGGCATCCATTCTTTTAAGACTGAAAGACTTCTTTGCTCTTAATATCTCCCAGGATTCCACAAAAGGTCATGCCTGACTTTTTCTTTTGCCTTAACTCATCCTGTTTCTGTTTCCAGAGCCCCAGTGCAAGCGGAATTCACCAGCCAAAACCACAAATATGATAAAGCCTCTTCTAAGAACATTTAAAGTGCAGTCAGCATGCTGCTACCAGATAAGAACTCTGGCCTTTTCTGTGCTGGGAACCTTAAGTAGTCACATCGGCCCATTAAGTCTTAAATGTTGCCTGTGGCCCTTGGAACAATGAGCCTGAGGCCCGGGAGCTGAAGCAGTGGGCAGCCTGCCAAGTTCAACACCCGGCCAGTCTGCAGAGCAGGGCCCGCTGGGGGCTGCTTCCGGCTCTGCGTGAGATGCGGAGCAAAGATTTCCAGGCTGGCTTTCCGCATGCACGTTCCACAGAGCAGGCCCGCCCGGACCAGCGATGACCTGTATTGACATTTTCCATGACGCTCTTTATTTTGTTTTCTGTTTGATAGGTGCGACTTCGGGTTTCTTTTTCTGTAACAATCACTTGGCAAAGATTACTCTTAGATGTCATGGGGGAGTCACCAGACACAGCTGGGTTCTCCCCTGGGCAGATGTCGCCTTTTAAAAGGAGGCTTCGTGGGAATTTACTGGATTATTTGTGGAGGAACCCTTTGTTGCACAGCTGTTGGCCAAGACCGTGCCTTGCTTGTGGAAGTGAAAGAAGCTGCCGTGGAACCTTATGACAGTGCATTATCATAAGGAATTAAAAACTGAATTAAAAAGTGGAAATAGAGGGTACTGGAGAGATGGCTCACTGGTTAAGAGTACTTCACTGTGGAGCTCTCTGACTCCCAGCCGCCTGTTAACTCTAGCTCCCAGAGCCCTGACACCCTATTCTTAACTCTGTGGTTACCCAGACTCACATACACGCATATACAGATACACATATACACGTATTTAAAAAATAAATCTTACAAAATGGAACTACACATTGCTTTATCTCCATAAAAACAACACCCTTACAAAGCGCGGTATTTCTCTCCTGCATTTGCCTTCATTGGAGACCCGTGTTTAAAGCAACCAAACTCAACCGCTAAGGCAAAGGCTGCTGCCAGCTGCCTTCTTTGGTGCATTCGGTGGCAAATGACCTGTACTGAGCATCAGGTAGGTCAGTTTTCTCATCCAGGGCTCAACCTAAATCATTGTTTTCGTGTTGGAGGAAAGACAGCTGCACGCGTTTACTGTGTGGCAGTCTCCAGTACGTTGCCCTCTGGAGGAGTTTTAAGATTAGTTTGGACCTTGCCTGATTTTTTTTACGCATGCATAGCATGGATTCTGTTTGGTTTGTGGCAATGTTCCAGGCCTGCCTAGGATGTTTACTAACAAGAATTTATTTCCCCTGGGACATGTTTGGTATACTTACAGAAAGTTCTTTGCTATGAAGACTCCGAGATTTTTCTGGAAAAGACGATTGTTGACTTTCATGAGGAACCAAAGGCTCTTCCTTCTGTTATCTGAAGAGGTAGCATGTTTCCATCTTAAAACATGAGTACTCCTCATGCCTATGTAGTTTAAAAGATTTTATTGACTGTATTTAGCACCCCATTTCCTTTTTTTGTTTTTTGTTTGTCTGTTTTGTTTTTGTTGTTGTTGTTGTTTGTCAAGACAGGGTTTTTCTGTGTAGCTTTGGTGCTTGTCCTGGGACTAGCTTTTGTAGACTAGGCTAGACTGGAACTTGCAGAGATTCGCCTGCCTCTGCCTCCCAAGTGCTGGAATTAAAGGCTTGTGCTACCACTGCCTGGCTAGTACTCCACTTTCTAAACTACTTCACAGATGCATTGGCAAGGGGTCAGAAGATTTAGCCCAAGACCATTGAAGAGCTCACATGTTCATCAGTAGAGAAATCTTCACTGTGAGACGCCTATACAATGGGATATTGTACAGCTATAAAGAGAAATGAAGAATGGCTTGTTTATATGCCACGGTGGAAGATTATTAGAATGTGTTGCTAATATTTTGAGATGTGATTATAAAAATTCAAAATGAAATGAAAGAACTAAACCTAATTTTGCCTCAAGTTGATGGCAAATCCTCTCAGGGAAGAAAATTTCCAATTGACCTTAAAATAAGAATTAAACAGAGTGTGGTGGGAGATGCCTTTGATTCCAGAATTTGGGAGATAGACATGGGAAGATGAGAAGTTCAAGGTCAGCCTAGGCTAGTTGAGTCAAAAAAAAAATAACAGCATAAATAAGTAAAGCAAGAAAAACTAATTAAACAAATAAATAAGGAAACTGAGAGATGACTAAAGATCCTAAGTATGGGTTATATTCTTAGAACAAAAGGCAAAACACCCCCCCCAAAAAACAATAATTAAAACTGCACAAGCTTCAACCCTTTCCAGTAATTATATTATTAGAAGTATTACTTTTGTCCTTGAGACTGGTGCATGTGTTTTATGGAATTAAACAAGCAATGACATAGGCATCCTGTGGGCGGGGATTCTGAGGAGTGCGGAAGTGGACCTGCCGTCCAGGAACAACAGGAAGTGCCCACTAGCCCACTCACCCACCTCTCTCTGCTGTCACCCCTATTCAGGTGCTGGGACCTAAGGAATTGTCGGTGTCAAGATTAAGGGAGTGGAAATCTACCCTGTAGATCTCATATTATTGGCTAAAACATAAACGAATTTATTGTGAAACCCAAGCAAGTTTATTAGAAGCCTTTTCTTTTCTTTTTTAATTTCATGTAGATTTGTCTGGGAACCTGGCTCTGTAGCTGCCTTGCTGGGAGTCATATCTGCAAAGAGGTGTCTCTTGCTGAGCACGCTCCGCAGTCCACCTTTTTCTCCAGCTTCCGCAGAACTGCAGGAGTGTCTAGGCTCCGTTTGGCTCTACATCAGCCCGTCTGGGGTGGTGGGGGGCATGTGTATCTAAGAGGTAACTGCAGCTAAGTTTGCTTGCTTTGCAAGGGACGGTGCTTTTCCTGACTGAGGTGCCGTGATTGAATTTATATATTTTTATGACTGCAGGCTTATTTCCTGATTTTTTCAGATTTAAAGAAACTATTTGAAATAATAAACTTCCTTCTTCCCTTTTGATTGAATCTGTGGTAAGTAACGAAATAAGAAGCAGCTGTGCCGTGAGGCTGCCGTGACAAACTTCTGGCCTACTGTGGAGGACAGTAACCCTCTCGACTGCACGAAAATGAAGTCTTTCTTGTGGCAAACACTCACCTAACCCTTGCATTATCCATGATGGCCCACCTTTAGGATGGCCCACAGATCCTAAGCCCAGAGACTTGGGACCAGGAGATGCAACCCAGTAGCAGAATGTCTCAGCTGTGCAGCCTCATTTGTATTCCTCCTGTGTCTTTGCGTGGTCCCTGGATACCATCAGCTCTGGATCTAAAGAAAACATTATAGAGAATGAGGCGCCTGATCTAAGTGTGTGTATGGTCTTTCCTTCTCGCTGTTCCTGAAACAGAAATGGTTTGCAAGCATTTATACAGCATCTCCATACTTCCCACTGGTCATGGAGAGCGGGTTTAAAGTATGTGGGAGGATTCGCATGGCTTACATGCAGAAGAGGTTTGAGCAACTGTGGACTCGCTGGCTGCAAGGGGCCAGGGAAGCCTCCCCTCAGCCACTGAGGGGAGCTGTACTGGCGAATCTGAGCTCCATCTCTTCGTGGTGGTGCCTACCTGCAGTCTTTGCACTCGGGAAGTGGAGACAAGAGGGCCAGCAGCTTGAAGTCATCCTCTGCTACATAGCAATTTCTGGACTAGCCTGGGCTACATTACGAACTGTTTCAAAGATAATCCCAAACATTTTGGTTTTTAAGCTAAATATTCACCTTGAGCTACATCTAGTGGCATGCATTATTGCTACACTGCCTCATGCCTTTTTTTTTTTTCTTTTTGAGGCAGGTTTTCGGTTTTCTCTTTGTAACAGTCCCAGTTGTCCTGGAACTCACACCATAGATCAGACTGGGCTTGAACTCTCAAAAGTACTCCTGCCTCTGCCTTTGAGTGCCAGAATCAAAGGTGTCCACCACCGTGCCCGGCTGTGCATCTTAAACTAAGGGTCTAGCATATCATTCTAATTATTTGATTCAGTGAAAGATGCTTGCATAGGCAGATATTTTTTCTGTCCTCCCTGCCAGCTCCCAAATAACAACATGGAGACTTAATGTTAATTATCAAAGCTCGGCCAACAGCTTAGACTTATTTCTAACTAGCTCTTGCAACTTAAATTAACCCATTTCTATTAATTTGCTTTCTGCCTCATGCTTTGCTACCTTTATTCTATCCATGCCACTTTCCTGATTCCTCTGGCCAGTGACTCCATCCTCCTTCTTCCCAGCTTCCTCTGTGCCTGGAAACCCTGACTAGCTTTCAGCAATTCAGCTTTTTATTAAATCAATCACAATGACATACCTTCAGACGGTGTAAAGGAATATTCCACAATGTGTTTGGGGACTGAAAATTTGACTTATTTCCCTTCCTCCATTTTTGTGAGTAGATGTGATTTTCTGAAGTTGAGCAGGGACAGCTTGGGATACCTGCTCATGGATCAGATTTACACAAGGGCTCTGAAGATTGCTGGAGTAGCTGTACCTCAAGAAAACTGCAGTAGATGGTTTATGAGAAATACGTGAAAATGGGAAAGGACAGACAGGTGGAAAGGGGAAGTTGGAGGGAATTGGGGGTGAAGAGAGGGTTAGAACTGTCCAAATAGTTTTCAGTGACATGGAGCAGCAAGTAGAATTTACTGGCTAAAACACAAACATCTAATCTGCAGGTAAGCAAAACCAATGGGTGAATATGGTGGCACGTAGGCAGGGTTTCTGTGTCCCACCAGTCAACTCTGTCCCACCAACTGGCTTCCAAATAACGACACAAAAACTTATTACTAATTATATATAATTAGCTGATAGCTTAGGCTTATTACAAACTAGTTCTTTCAACTTAAATTAACCCATATTTCTTATCTACACTCTACCTCATGGTGGTACCTTTTTCAACGTGGCATGGTCATCTTCTGCTTCCCCTGAGTCTCACTGGCGATTCTTTATCCCTGCACTTCTTCCCCCCCCCCCCCCAGTATCCTCTCAGTTTGACTCTCCTGCCTAACTTCTTTCTGCATTTTTATTAGTCAGTCAGATCTTTATTAACAATAAGAATAATACATATTCACAGTTTACACAAAGGATTATTCCACGGCAGTGACATAGATCTACAACCCAGCATTCAGGAGGCTGAGGCAAGAGCATCCTGAGTTTAAGGCCAGCCTGGGCCAGATAGCCAAACCCTATCTTAAGAAAAGTAATTGATCATACAGGTGGGAGAAAGGAGAGTGGCTCCACTGGAAAAGTGTAGACAGGAGGACTTGAGTTTGATCCCCAGCACACAGGTAAAGAGTCAGACTTGGCGGCGTGCCCTTGCCGTCCCAGCATGGGAGAGGTGGAGACAGGAGGGTTCTTACAGCTTACAGGCCAGTCAACCTGGACTAATCAGTGAGCTTCAGGTCCCAATGAGAGACGCTTTAAAACCCAAGACATTTGTTACCAAGCATGAGTTTGATTCCTGGAACTTAGATTATAGAAGCTGAGAACTGACTTCTTAGGCTATCCTCCGACTGTCCCACATGTCATGGGGAAAATGTGCATGTTTATGCCAACATGTGCCCATACACAAGTAAATGAATATCTGGTTTTTAAAGGTCGACTGCATGTGAAGGTGATCTCTGTTCCCCATATCCACCGTACATGCAGCCCTTACAACCCCACTTACACCCTCTTTCTTTCCTACAAACACATACACATACCACTACATATGACACACACATGCACACCTATAAATGACACACACAGTTGATGGATTATAATTTAAAGCAGTAAAAAACTGGTATCTTGGATCAGTAGAGCAATTGGACAAATGCTGTTGGCAAACTTCTGAGTGAAGAATGATGTCATTAAAAAGATGAAGGAAGCTCCTCTTTTGTTGTTATTTAAAGGTGTCTAGAAGAGAATTCTAGAGAAGGTGAAAATGTTGGCAGTGGGACTCTGAGATCCAGGACTTCAATCAGGTCCGCAGCAGGGGAAAGGCTCAAAGTCCTGTCTGTATTTGTGGAAACAGCAACTACAATGTTAGAAGCAAAAGAAACACTCTTTACTAAAGAGAAAACAAAGTACTGTAACACGAATTCCAGTTGGCTTTTATAATAAGAAAGTCAGAGTCAGATATCAGGGGGTGAAAGCTAAGAGATCAGAGAAGTGGATTGACTAGCCACTAGAGAGTTCTCACCTCCACCAATGCTCAGATCAAAAGTGTGATCCTGTCCTCAGACTGCCTCCTCAGACTGCACTGCTTCTCAGACTGCTTCAGACTGAGTGAGCTCCTGTCTCCTCCCACATTATATTCCTCACTCTACCCAGTCATATCACTCCTGTCTCCATTTACCTAGTGCTGTTGTTAAAGTTATAATATCCCAAGTGCTGGGACCACCTTTGTGTGTGCTCTGTTCCTCTTTTAGACAGATTCAATCTATGGTGGCCTTGAACTCACAGAGATCTGCCTGCCTCTGTCGCCCAAGTGCTGGAATTAAAGGTGTGCGCCACCACTCCCTGGCCTCTAGTGCCTTAGTTCTACACTCTGATCTTCAGGTAAGCTTTATTTTTTAAAACGCAAACAAAATATCGCTACAAAGTACCAAGTCAGGACAAAAAGTGTCATGGTAGTGATGGAGAAAGTGGGAAACCAGAGGGCTAGGGGAGGTTGAAATGAAAATCGTTGGGTATAGAACAGGCACATCATAACTCCTTAAAAGCTGGCAGTCACCAGCAGACTGTGGCACCCAGAACCGTTTCCGGAGGTCTGAAGATCAAGCCGGGAATTCCTGTGGACCGTCCCTAACCCGCCCAGGCAGATGTGCGCAGAGGCAGTCACAATTCTGATGGCATTTGGCTCCCTGACGAGTCTCTTAGCAGCTGGCTGGGTCTTTCAGGACACAAACTCTTTGGTCTTAACAATGCTGTTCTTGGGGGTTTAAAAGGAGATCGACATGGAGGGGCTCCGCTGACAACCAAGGCTATTGGGGAACTGGACAGATTCAAACAGGATGAGTGCATCAGGCCCTGAGGCCTGGATTTTCTCAAATGGTAACAGCAATCATTGATTATTTTCATAATGATTTTCCAGGTAAATTCTTCTTTAAAAGTGCCCTATTTGACATCACTAACCAAACTACTTATGCAGAAATCCACTTGAATGGTTCAAAATCTCTTTTAGAATTACTTGCCTTGCTTTTTTCAGTATCTTAGTGCCACGACTCTTAAACATTTTGACATTGACACATCAACCTTCCTTGAACCAATCTCCTTTCAGGCAGATTCAGCACACTTTAGCCTTCACAGGGTAGAGATGCAAGCTGCCAGGGTCCCCTCCAGCAAAAGTGAGTCATTACATTCTGTATGTCATACACAAAGAAACTCGGTTTTCAAGTAGTGTATAGCACAGATGGGATCTTCACAGCCAGGTTCAAAGAGCACTCATTCTGTCTACTGTGGGTGCCCTTCCTGACTGATCCTTTCTGATTTGCTACAGGATTTCCGAGATATAAATTTGTCAGTGTGGTTCCCACAGCAGGAATGAAGTTGCTGGGCAGCGACTTCACAGAGGATGCTGTGGTTCAGGTTGTTCACAAACTTTCTTTTCCTAAGAACCATCAGAGGCTGTCATCATCACCATTTTCTTGGTACAAGCCCCTACATATTCTAGGGGGTGGGGGAGAATCCCACCACACTACTGTCTCCACTCTTAATGGGAAAGAGAGACACTCCCGGCTGAGATCAATATGGCGGCCGCTTCCCGTTCTTTTCTATCTTAACCTGTTCCTATAAAGTGAGTGCTACTAATCAGCCAGACAGAATACTAAAGGTCTCGGAAGACTCAGAAGGTGTAGCCTAGATGAGAGAAGATAGGGGACTGATAGAAGAAAGAGGAGATAAAGGAAAGAAGAGGTGAAGAAAGCAGCCAGAGCACTACCTAACTCTGCGGCCGCCTTGGGACAGCGACTGTGTCGTGGCTGCCTAACAAACATACTGGTACCTTTAGATTGCACTTGTTATTAAGGAGCTGATAAGTAGTCCTTCCCTCGCAACTTACGGTTCTGTAGCCACCCTCTCTTCCCACAAGTATTTAAGGATCTTCTACGATACACCGGCATTGCCCCAACTTAGGGAATCCATGAGGAGGTACAGAAATCCTCTCTGTCTGGCGCTGAGTCTCTTTCTATTTTCAAAGAAGGGAGTGATGACTCTTTTCAAGTCTTTATATGATCTGTTCAACCTAATATTTGTCCTCCAAAGGGCAAGAAACCATACCAGCTAGTCAGCTTTCCACCACGATGACAAAATACTTAAGACATCAACTTATAAAGCAAAAAGGTTCATTTTCTTTCATAGTTTCAAAGGTTTCCATTTATGGTCTATTGGCCCAAGTGGGCCATGATATATTACCTGTAGTGGGAGCACATTGCAGAAGTGGCTTATATTATAGCAGCTAGGAACTCACAGAGAGAAATAGAGGGCTATAGAGGCAGCTCTACCCCTGCAGAAGACTGAAGTGAGTGTTTGAAACCTAGGTTGGGCAGCTCACAACAGTTCCAGTGCCAGGGATCCAAGATCTCTGGGCTCCACAGGCAACTGCACATACATGTGCGCACACATACACACATAATTAAAAATAGTAAAAAGTTTAGACCTTGGAAAGGAAAAGAGAAGTAGGAAGAATTCAGAGTTCTGATATCTCCTACTAGGGCACATTCAATCACTAAACTTCCTTCTACTGAATTCCAACACCCACCTTTTCCAATATAACAGGCTGGAGACCAAGTTTTTAACACATATGCTTCAGGGGACATTCAAGGTCTAACTTACACAAATTCATATAAATGTATTTATTATGTGAAATTTGGACGTGAATAAATTCTCTTTGACCTTCAGTACTGGAAGATCTGCATTTGTGATGACATTTGGAAGTGGCCTAATCTTCCAATATAGAGAATAAAATATTTCTGTGCAAAATAATGTGATATCTGGGATATTTTTCAGAATAATCCAGGGAGACAGAGTCCAGGGGTATAGAAGAAACGGAATCAGAAAGTTGATCGTGAGTACATGGAATCTCTCATCTGCCCACTGAATCTGTGGTTGACAGTGTCCATGGTGAGCACATTTTTGAGGTGGTAGGGGGTGCAACAAGATTCTCCCTATGTTGCCTAGGGTGGTATTAAACTCAAGTGGTCGTCCTGCCTCTGCCTGCAGTGTACTAACTAGGCCACTGCACTTGACCAGAGTAAACACTTCCAAACTACCACATGATGCAGGCATATCTCACAGCTGTCTTCAGAGTTTGCAACATGCGTGCATGATAGATAAATGCGCTACATAGAATAAAATCAGTCCCTGGTGCAGTGAAGCTGCCCAAGGTATTTCTCTCTATGCATAGAGAAGCTGATGTGGCCTTTAAAATCAGAACAGTGATCCTTGTGACAACGATTCACGTGAGATGGCCTTAGGAATATCTTCAAAAGTAAGTGGGGGAAAAAGAGAGGGAAAGAAATGAAAAATACATCAATCATTTAACTAAATTGGGGTAAAAAATTAACAGAAGTGTTTTGTGAGCCGTAGTGAACATTTGGCGTCCATAAAGAAATGAGAACTCTCTGTGTCTCTTTGTGGTGAGATGGTGGAAACAGGGCAAACAATACACTCAACGAAGGGAAACCTTCCCGGGGACTGCGAGCTGTCTGTCACTCTGTAGGTTTGGCCAGGCTCCCCTGTGCACTCACAGACCATATGTTGTCAAAACCTGTTCATGTCTGCTGACTTCCAGGCATGACATGGCTGCAGTGCTCTCGAACTCACAGCACCTGTGATCCTATGCACAAGGTCTGTACAGGACTGGACTGTTCAATGTCCTGCCGCTATGTGGGAGGGGCTTGTGGAGCCCAGCCACTCACTGGGAATTGACACATAGACAATGATAAGGAGAGAGCCATTTTCTTCTGTGGTGTTGCCCACAGCAAAGTGCCTATGTCCTTGTCGACAGCCCTAATAAAACTCACTGAGTCACACACACACACACACACACACACACACAGCATGAAAGTAAAAGGAAAGAGAAAAAGCTTAGCAGGGCTGGGAGGGAGACAAGAAAGGATAAGGGGATGAGAGCTCACCAAGGCCAGCTGGACTGGGACTGAACGAGCATGTGATCAAACCAGAGTCTCTAAATGTGACTGACATGGGGGCTGACTGAGAAGCCATTGTCAATGGCATTGGGTCTTGTTTTGTCTGCATGTACTAGCTTTCTGGGATCCTAGTCTGTTTGGATGCTCACCTTCCTAGACCTGGAGGGAGAGGGGAGGAACTTGAACTTCCCACAGGGCAGGAAACCATGACTGCTCTTAGAGATGGAGAGGGAGGAGGAGAGGGAGTGGGGAGGAGGAGGAGAGGGAGTGGGGAGAATGGGAGGGTATGGGGAGGAGGGGAGGAAGTGGAAATTTTTATAAACAAATAAATTAATTTAAAAAAGAAAGGATAAGGGGATGGGGTGTAAATATGATCAAAATACACTGTGTATATGTATGAAAACGTCACAATGAAACACACTTTATATGTAATATGTGATTAAAAATAAAGAGTGCAGCACAAATTCTAATTGGCCTTAATAAATAAGACTCGGAGTCAGATATTAGGAGGTGAAAGCTGAAGGATCAGAGAAGCAGAGCAGCCACCACTAGAGAGTTCTCACCTCTACCAGTGCTCAGACCGAAGGGGCGAGCCTGTCTCTAGGAAACCTCATATTGCACCTCAGACTGGGTCCTCAGACTGCATTTAGCTCCTATCTCCTCCTGCCTTATATTTCTCTCTCCGCCCAGCCATCTCACCCTGTCTCCACCTCCCTAGTGCTGGGATTAAAGGTGTAGGATTCCAAGTGTTAGGATCACCTTTGTGTGAGCCCTCACCACTTATCTCTGTTTCTCCATTATACAGATTCAATCTCGTGTAGCCTAGGGTGGCCTTGAACTCACAGAGATCTAGCTGCCTCTGTCTCCCGAGTGCTAGGATTAAAGGTGTGTGCCACCACTTCCTGGCCTCTATGGCTAACTAGTGGCTTAGATTTGTACTCTGATCTTCAGGCAAGTTTTATTTGTTAGATTACAAAGAAAATATCATAGGCTATGAGACATTTTCTATACACAGCTGATTGGAAAGTTCTAATTATAATTGATTTTGATGCCTAGAACTATCTACATTTCTTGTATGCTATGTGCATCCAACCAATAGTTGTTGGTTGCCTAGTATGCTCCATGCAGTTCTGGGAGATAAGTAAAAAAGAAACAGAAATACCTGAGCTCCTGAAGTCCTATAGAAAAATTAAGACAATATTCACAATGTGTTATATATATATATGTGTGTGTGTGTGTGTGTGTGTGTATGTGTGTGTGTGTGTGTGTAAAAGACCACAAAAACAGGAAATAGACAAACAGGAGTGGGTTAGTTTTTGTCATTGCTATGGCAAAATACAACTTCAGGAAGGATGGGCTTATCTTGCCAAACAGTTTGAGGAAACGGCCCGTCATGGTGGAGAAGGCATGGCATCAGGAGACAGTTGGTTACCTCACACCCACAGTCTGGAAGCAGAAAGCCAAGGATGATGCCCTCAGCTCACTTTCACCTCTTTACACAACTCCAGATCCCAGCCTATTACCCACACTTAGGAAAGGTTTTCCAACCTTAACTAACCCAATCTCGGGCCAATACGAGATGGTTCATTTGTAAAAGAACTTGCAACCAAACATGGTGATTTGAGTTCAGTCTCCAGAATGAGGAATAAGGTGAGAGGAGAGGACCAGCTCCCACAAGTTGTCATCCAACCTGTCTTTTGCAAGTGCACACACACAAAAAGTTTATAAAAGTAGTTTTAAACTGACCTAATCTAGACATTCCCTCACAGGCATGTCTGGGGGTTTGTCTCCTATATGAATTCAGATGCTCTAAAGTTGACAATATGAACCATCCCCCAAGACTAGTGAAAACCAAACAAACAAAAAACAAAACCTATTTGGAACAAGCCATCAGATATGCCCAGACAGAACAAATCATCACACACACTCAGGCGGCCTAAAAGGTGGGATTGTTAGTGTGTGCCTCACTGCAATCTGAGATCAGAGCTGCTTGTGACCCTGTATCCTCCCTCTAGCCTCACGGAGCTACTTGCAGCTCTATAAATGTGCTCAGACATTCCAGTCCTCTGTGCCTTCCCCCTGAAGCCAGTCCTTACCTTGTCCACTCTCTGTCGCTCTTCAGGACCCAACTCGAGGGTCTCTTCCTCCTTGGAGCTTTCTTTGCTCACCTTCCCTTTTCCTGCTGTCTGAAAGGGTTTTCAAACCTCCCATGTTATTGCTCACACTGCCGTATTTCACAGGTCCTTATGTAGCCAGCCCCCACTTTACCCACACCCCTTGTGGTGCTGGGACTTGAACTCCAAACCTTGTGTCTGTTACGCAAGTCTTGCACCACTGGATACCAGGCCCTCTTCTTACTTTTCCCTTGGAAACAGGTTTGACTAAATTGCCTAGGCTGAATTTATGCTCACACTGTAACTCAGTCAGGCCTCAAACTTGTAATCCCCCTTTCTCATCTTCCAAGTAGATGGGGTTCCAGGTGTGCGCCACCACAACCAGCTTCTTCCTAACTCTGTGGTGCATGGCTGTGATATCCCACCCTTGCTACCACCTTGTTTCCATTTCTTCAGGGACCCCTGCCACATGGAGTTTTGGGATAAGTGGATACATGTTCACCACCTATTCAGCTTTGCATAGCTTCTACTGTTTGGTCACTATTTGGTGTTTTGTATTCAATAGCTTTTCTTTAACATCTATCATTTCAGAAACTTTAAAAAAAAAAAGAACACATTACTTTGGGTATTCCCAGATTAATTTCTTCTACCTTCATAGTATTTCTTTCTTTATTAGAGAGAATTTCTCAGCATGGATTCTAGAGCAGTGGTGAGCTATACATTATCTCAGATATTCAGAAATAACTGATTTTTCTTCTAATTTTGGTTTAACTTTCAAAAATTAGCAAGCAGAATTTTGTCAACAGCTGTTTCCTGCCAGTAAGTGCCCTCTCTTGGGTGCCTCAGTTTCCTCATTAATAAAATGAGGCAGTAATTACACCCACTCTTGATTTTTGGGACTGAATGAGTTAATACTGTATACTGTGTAGAATAAAAATTAAACAACTGACACATGAAAAAAAATGTATCAGTCGCTGCCTCAATATCTGCATGGTGACAGTCTAGCTTTTGTTTATGTCTCCCTTATGAGGAAATGTAATGGCTTTAGTAAAAAATGATGTATAAATAAATTGTGTTTGTGTGTGCGCGCACACACACACACAACTCCATGATATACAATGTTCAGGAAACAACTTTTGTTAGTCACTTTTCTCCTTCCATTCCATAGGCACCGGGAGCAAGCTCAGGTTGTCAGGCTTGGCAGCAAACACATTTACCCACTGGGCCCTCTTACTGAACCAAAAAGACTCTCTTAAAGATGTCTTTCCAACACTGACAGGTATAAAGGTGCATAATGTTTGCCCAAGACACTCACATGACTTAGAATCAGATGAATAGATAGACAGACAGATACATATGTATATACACATCTATTTCAAATTTAGAAACCGCTGGATCTGGGCAAAGTCAGCATAGGTTTGGTTTTAGTGATCTCCTAACTTTTCAGTTAATTTGAAATTATTTTAAACTGAAATGGGACCTACTGTGATGCCTGTCACATGTCCATAATCACATTTGGGAAGGAGAAGCCAAAGGAGCAGGGTTTGCCTTAGCAACCTAGCAAGTTCCAGGCCACCTGGGTTACAGGGGAGCCTGTCCAAAGGGGGGTGTGGAAGTCTTTAAAAGGGAAAACAAATGATAAAATGTCTAAAGTTGTCAAAATGAAAAATACACCAGAAATATATCCTAAAGAGTTCCTTTTATCTTTCCCATTATGAATTTTTAGTCACTCTGAGGCCCAGTTTCAGAATGCCCATGACATGGGCAGACGGAGAAAAGGCCCGAGCAGTAGAGGGCAAAGCTAGAACTTCATGCCCAGATCTACCTGGTGTCACCTCTTGGTTGACATGTCTCAGCACCATAGGAAGTAGCTTGAATATTAGAGTGTTGCCTGCTCAGGCGGTGTACTAGACTCATCTTATCCTTGATTCTACTCCAACTCTTCCTTAAAGGTATATATAATCCCCAGTCCCCAGGATCTCCTAAGGAATCCTGCTCCTTTGGCTTCTCCTTCCCAAAGGAGACTAGCATTCTTCTAGTCTCCCAGGGGACCTCAGTTTCCTCACTAGCAATAAGCCTCTTTGTGAGTTCAGGGCCGGTTTTTCCCCTTTTCTTCCTTTCTTGTTTTCTTTATCTTTCTCTTTTTGTCTTAACAGTCTTAAATTCACCATCCTCCTGCCTTCCCTCAGCCCCCTGAGTGCTGGCCTTTCAGGCTTATGTCTGTTGACCCAATCTCTCTACTTCCTGTCTGAGATTTCAAGGTGTCTCAGGATTCTGACAGATCCTTTGGGAAGCCAGCTAGGGCTCCTACAGTGATCAGTCTGAAATGTCATGCTCTCTGGACTCTTTCTCTGTGAAAGAATTCTTAGCTTGGCTCACTGTGCTATCGTTCCTATACCTGCATGACTGGTAGTCTCATACATCAGTGGAAATCTCCCTGTCTCCAATTCCAGAACATCGACCTGCTTCAAGTTCCTCTGCGCAGGCTCAAGGTAGCAGCAGAGAAGAGCTGTGAACAGTGCCCCTCCCCCAAAGATGACTGTGGCGCCCAACGCGAAGGCAATGTGGGTGTCAGGAAGGCTCTATAGGTCATCACCCACAGCGCTGCTCCCCAGTGACAGCCACTGTGTTATCCACCTCTTCTTCCGTACCCCTATGCTAGCCTCGATCCCTGTCTCCCTAGCACTTTAACTTGACAGTTTCCTACCTTAGAAATTATAGATGTTGAGCTAGTGAGCTAGCTCAGTGGGTCAGCTCAGTGGGTCGCTGGTGAGCCTGACGCTGGCCTGACAACCTGAGTTTGATCTGTAGGAGACATGAGATAGAGGTGACCTGGCTTCTGCAAGTGTTTCCCTGCTCTCTGCACTCTGGTTGTGCACACACATATGCAATGTAAATAAATAAAAATGAAAATAAATGAAAGCTTTTCATAGTGTATATATATGTGTGTGTATACTAGGTAGTATATATGTGAATATATATGTGTGTGTATACCATATTATATATATATATTATATGAACAGGCCGTATAAGCCCACAGCTTTTATAAATCTATAAATCTACATGCAGTGGAGAACATTTCCTTTCCACTCTTAAGCCTCAGATATCAGTTCCCTTCCCCAGAGCTGGCCTCTGTTAACAACTTCCTGTGAACCCTGCCTGGTATTTTGGTTTGTTTTTCATATAAAATCTAATTCAGAGAAGAATCTACAGAAAGTTCTCTTAAAACTTTGCCAATTTTATATGTTGCATATTTTGCTATTTACGTCAGGGAAGCCTTAGACGGCTGGTCCTCCTACTTCAGCCTCCGAAGTGTTGGCCTCAAGCTGGGATTCATTCTGCTCAGCGACAAGGATATTTTAAATGATTTTTACCTACTTTATACGCACGCACGCACACACACACACACACACGTATGTATGTACACATACTGATACCATGCTTCTGATGTTCTCCTAACTATACACGTGGACATTGCTGTTTCCTGAACTGATCTTGTCTCTTCCATGTTATTGTTGTGGCGTAGTTTAGCACACAGTCTGCTCTAGGGACTGACTCGGGTTCTCCCAGTCTCTTGCTCTGAAGATGGATGCTGCATGACTGTCATGTCTATGTCGCTTTGGACATGGTAAGAGATAGTGCCGTGGAGAATCACACTTGTTATTCTGCTCAAGCCCTATGTACTGCTGAGGCATTACAGGAAATGGAGATCACTGCACAGCCTGCTGGCCTACTCACTCAAACAATTATTTATTTACGTCTATCTAAGTAGCTTTATCAGTTACAGACAAACTGACTCTCCCAGAGTATCTCTCCTTTCCCCTCCCCTCCCTTCGTCTCCCTCTCCCCTGTCCACACTTTGCCTCTCTCCTCCCCTCCCCTCCCTTCCCTTCTCCTCTCCTTTCTCCTCCCCTCTACTCTCCCCTCTACTCTCTTCCTTCCCTTCCTCTTTTCTCTTCCCCCTCCTCTCTCTCTTTCAATCTGTCTATCTATAACTTGGGGTGGGGTAGAGGGCCCAATCCAAGTGCCCCACACTATCGAGTATTATATAAACAATCAATAGAAAAAGAGAGAGAAGGAAGGAAGGAAGGAATAAAGGAAGGAAGGAAGGAAGGAAGGAAGGAAGGAAGGAAGGAGAGAGAGAGAAAGAGAGAGAGCAAGGGGGGGGGGATCCTAAACCTCTGTGACTGCCCAAGCCCAGGGTACTTCCTGTTTCATGGACTTCTGGAAAAGAACCACTCTGATGACTTTCCAAGTGTTCCCTTTCAGTTCTAACAGAAATGATCCAGGAATGGTGGCCTGAACCTGTAATCCCAGCCCTTGGTAGGTGGTAGGTGGAGGCAGAAGGACTGGGAGTTCAAGGTCATCCTCAGAAGAGTTTGATGGCAACCTGGGGTACATGAGAATTTACCTTAGAAAAACAAAACACCAAAAAGAGAAGAAAGAGGAGGACCAGGAAAAAAATAATGCACCAAAACAACTACACAGAATGAAAAAATGGAGAAAAGTTCAAAGAATTTTTAGGAGAATAGTATAGTCAAAACAAATGTAGAAACATGTTTGAGATTCAAATTAAAATTCTGGGTTTACTGCTCAATAGTTGTTAGTAGGAGGGAAGAAATAGACAAACATGACCCTAACAGGTCCCACCAATGTTAGGCCTGCTTGGTAATGGAGGGTTTGGGGTCTGTGTATGTGTGTGTTGAAAAACACTGTATTCAAGAACAGATATCCAACTGTTGATAAACAGATCTTCGCAAGTTCCAAGAATTTTCTGGCAAAATATCTGACATCATCTTGGAAGCGCAGCTTTCGAGAATAGGCCAATTAGCTGAGGACTGGCCTGCGAGAGACTGTTCAGAGCTTCACGTGCCTGTCACAAGGTAAGAGAAATGAATGTCTGAAGGCCATTCTGCATTCAGCCTCAGGCTGGGCGTGCTGATCTCAGCTCTCAAGGTGGCTGATCTCAGCTCTCAAGGCTGAGGCAGAGAGGAAGTGTGAGACCAACCCAAGCTACTTGGTAAAAATCGTCTAAACTGAAGAGGTGGGGAGGGGTTGGGGTTGAGTGTACAATCTTAAGAGAGAAAGCCCCACTAAGAGTTTCATTCACTGACCCTTCTACCAACTGAGGTCACCCAGAAGCAAGGTGTCAGGCAGGCCTCTGGATTTTTAAAGACAGATTTTTTTTAATTCTTTTTTATTATTGTGTGCCTGAGTGGGTGGGAGGATATGATATGGGGGTGGTGTGTGGATGTGGAGACCAGAACATGACTTCGTGGAGCTGATTCTCTCTACCTTTGTGTGGATGCCAGGCATTGAATTTACAGCCTTTACCAGATGAGCTGTCTTGACAGCCCCCCAAGAACTACACCCAGCCTAAACTACATAAAAATTTTAACCATTCAAATCTATTATTCATAAAATATAATAACAAAATAAATGTATCTATAAAAATTATGCATGTTAAAGCTGAATTTCTTATCATTAAAATATGAGGGTAGGTTTATACTGTGTATATGACTGTATTAAGGAAAAGGGATTTGTTGGAAGGTCATAGATATGATCTACACAGACTGTGGCAGAAAGCAGACATTTGTATGCGTCAGTCCTCCTTCATTACTCAGTCCTCATAACATATGTATCATGAGGAAACAGTCAATGCTGTGGAGCCCTTTCCCGTCACACATTCCTTTATGCTCTCCTGACCTTGTGCCCAGAGAAGCAGCCAAGGCAGGCAGGATTTTCTCATGTTCCAGCTGAGGAAATGCGTTACGACTTGTCCAAGGTTTAAGTGGTAGAATTGGAATTTGAATCCGGTTCTCTGCGCTCTGCTTGATGCCAAGATGCTTCCTCTAATTTCAGGGTGGACATCACACACGAACTAAGGAGACTGCACAAAGAAAAGGCAGTCTTAAATAACATCCTGATGACCACACCATCATTCTAACACATCATCTTCTCCACTTCTCGGGTATCGCCCAGGAGTGCTAGATGCCGTCTCTGTGACAAGTGGACATATTCAGAGTGCCTCCTATTTGGAATTAAAGCAGATAGTTGAGTCAGATGTGGCGGCACCTCTCTCTCTCTCTCTCTCTCTCTCTCTCTCTCTTTCATAGAGATTATTATTTAAAGACAGCATTTCTTACTTCCCTTTCCTCCCTCCAAACCCTCCCAAATACTGTTTCCTGATTGCCTTCAAATTAATGGCCTCTTTCTTCAATAACTATTACTGCATGTGTATATGCATATACATAGATATTTCTAAATATAACTTGTTCAGTCCATATAATGTTTCTTATATCAGTGTTCTCAAGGCTGGCCGTTTGTACTTGACAACCAGTTAATTTGTTCTTCCTTGGGGAAGATCACTTCTCTCACTCCCGGCTGTCGTCAGTTGCCTAGTCCTATGTGTAGGGTTGCAGCCTTGGGGCTTTTCTCCAGTTTGGCACGTCCCTTGGTGATGTGGGATCCCCTCTGTATGCTGTTAATATGATTGTTGCCATTGGTTAATAAAAAAGCTGCTTTTGGCCAATGGCTTAACAGAGTAAAGCCAGGCAGAAAATCCAAAGAGAGATGTACAGAGAAAGTAGGCAGAGTCAGAGAGATGCCATGTAGGAGTGGAAGGATACAGCCAGCCAGAACCTTACTGGTAGGCCACAAGCTTCACAGTAAAATATAAAATAATAGAAATGGGTTAATTTTAGATGTAAGAGCTAGCTAGATGGTGTAGGAGGTCCTTCTAGCTATATGTTGCTTTCCTTGGTTAATGAATAAAGAAACTGCCTTGGCCTAGTTGATAGGGCAGAACTAAGGTAGGCAGAGAAGACAGAACTGAATTCTGGGAGGAGGAAAGCAGAGTCAGGGAGACGCCATGGATTCTCTGCCTAAGATGGATGCTGGTTAGAGTCTTTCCTGGTAAGTCACTGCCACGTGGTGATACATAGATTAGTATAAATGAGATGAATCAAGGTGTAAGAGTTAGCCAATAAGATGTTAGAGCTAATAAGTCAAGCAGTGATTTGATGAACACAGTTTCTGTGCCATTATTTCGGGGCTAAGCTAGCTGGGCATTGGGACAAATGAGCAGGCTGCCCTCTCCCTACAACAGCTAGGAATACACTTAAGCTATTTGCCAAAGAGTATTGCAAATTAATATAGTTTCTGTGTGATTATTTGGGGTCTGGGTGGCCAGGAAATGAAGGAGCAGCTTACACCAACACTTTGGTGTTTTCCTGTTCAACTCGTGTTTGGTGATGCTTTGTGGGTGTAGCTTTTGATGTTACTTAGGAGACACAATCTCACAGAAAATTCTCTGATCCTCTGGCTTTTACAGTCTTTCCACCCCCTCTTTTGCAATGTTGTCTGAGCCTTAGGTGCAGGAGTGTTTTGTGGATGTTTCTACTGGGATGGTGCTCTACACCTGTGCATCTTGATGAGTTGTGTCTTTCTGTAGTGGTCTCCATCTATTACAAAGAGAAGTTTCTTGATAATGGATGGAGACTACACTTATCTGTGGGTATGAGTACAAATATTTATAGATTGTTGTTAGAGATTATGCTAACTTAGTAAATTAGTGGTTCTAGACTCTTCCCCAGAGACCATGACTTTTCTAACATTGAGTAGTGTTGATCAAGGTTTCTGTCCTACCCAGTCCTGCAGTCGTTAAGTCCCAAAGAAATCACACAGAGGTCCACATTAATTATAAACTAATTGGCCTAGTATCTCAGGCTTCTTATTAACTCTTATAACTTATATTAGCCCATAATTCTTTTCTGTGTTAGTCACGTGACTTGGTACCTTTTTTTTTTGGCAAGGCAGTCACATCTTGCTTATTCTGTGTCTGACTTCCACTGTGTTTGGGTGTGGACTACAGACTGAAACTTCCCTCTTCCCAGAATCCTCATTGCCCCACCTCTACTTCCTTCCTGGTTTTCCAGCCTATACTTTCTGCCTGGCTACTGTCCAAACAGCATTTATTTAAAATACAAGTGACAGGGTACAGACCATTGTCCCACATCAGAGTAGTAAGCTAGGTTCCCAGTACCAGGATCAGACCTTTAATCCTAGCACTCAGAATGCAGAAGCAAGAGTTTCTCTGTCAGGTTGTTGTAAATACATATGGAGTTCCAGGTTGGTTAGAGCTCCATGGTTGGATTGTGTCTCAAGTGGGGAAACAAAAGAGCAGAGTTGGAAAGAGTTGGTCAAAGGGAGTCATAGAACCTCCTCTTTTACCATAGCAAACCTGATGGCACGCTCTAGAGTGAAATGTAGGAAGGCATGCTGGATGGCATTCTGTAAAGAGGTTAGGTATACCTATAAATTAGAAGGCAAATAATAAATCAATTTTTAGATGTCGATGGATTATGAAAAACTGTGATGAGAGCATTTCACTATTTTATGCATGTATTAGCATTTAAGCATTTTGCTAATTATGTGAGGATTTACTACAGCAAATTTTGATCATTCATTCTGCTCTCGTTCCCAACTCCTACTGGTTCCACCCCATCGTCCCATCTCCCAAATTCATGTCCTTTACACATTTTAAATGTAATTAAAATATAATTACATCCCTTCTCATCCTTTCGGCTCTTCCCTTTCCTATGCCCCATTTCTCAAATTCATGATCTCTTTTTCCTTAACAATTGTTGTTAATATATGTATGTGTATATATATATATATATATACATATATATGTGTGTGTGTGTGTATATGATTCAAATGAATGTAACCTGTTGAATATATTTAGTTTTGTTTATATGTATATGGTTTTAGGGATTATTAGAAAACGATTTAGGGGGTTATTCCTGGGTAACCCAAATTCTCCCTCTCTCAGCAATCATTGATTCCCATAGGCCCTCATGTATGGTGGGGCTATGTAAGATTTCTCATTCATGATGCAGTGTTTGCTGGTGCTGCCGCTGTATGGGTCTCATTTAAGAAGCATCATTGTTGAGAGCTTGGGGGTGCAGGTGTACTCGTGTGTTTCTCGTGTGTTCCTGTACCCACTGGAGCAACTTCACTGCTATAATTTTTTTCACTCCTACAGGAAATCAGGTTTTATTTTTTTTGGAAAAGAAAGGGAAAGCCAAACATTCATTTATATTTTTACTTGTTTTAACCATAATTCTAACTATGGCTCTAAGTATTGCCTAACTATGGCTGAGGTTTTGTTTTAGTTGTATTTTTGAAAAGGATTTGATCAGGAAGATCTGACAGCAGGGGTTAAACGTGAGCACAAGTAGACATGCATGCACATACACATGCATGTGCACACACAAACATGCATACACAAGAGCTAACAGAGCTTCACAGCAGAGGTGCTGTTTAAAGATGTCAGAAAACTCTGCAATCTTCTTCCCTCAGCAGTCTGACCTCCTATTAGCAGTGTATTTAAAATAAACACAATATTAATGCATAATGTTACAGCATAAATGAGCCCAAATTTGTCTACTTTAATTACAAAATAGATTTTTTTTTATCATTAGCTTTAAGGTTTCATTGAATTCCAACATCAGAATTGAAGTGTTTTGGTGTTACTGTTTCTAGCCAGTGTTCTCACTTGCCTCACATGATTGCTGCAGATAACTTTTAACTCATACTCTGATTTTTCTGTGACATATCGATCTTATATATGTTAAAATCTTGGTTATTTTCCCAATTTCTTTTTCTCAATGTCAAGAGTTAAAAGTCCAAATACTGAAAATTTAGGACATTAGTATTGTGGCTACCATAATATAGAAAAAAATTATACAATCTTAAACTGCTTAAAAGTCTCCTTAACTTTCTTAGGATTGCATAATGTACGTCAGACATCGATGTTCCCTTGTGACCCCAAACGACTCACGACTTAAACCACACTTTTTATTCTCTCTAGTAATCTGCTATTGATCAGGTTACACCTGAGGTAGTTAAGATATGCAGTAAAATAACTGTCTTACTAAAGTGTCACGATTCTTTTTTAAATAGTTCAGTACAAATTAATTTAAGAAAAAATATTTTGAACTTCAGATATGTTCCAGTAGGACATGCTTTAACATTTTAATAGAAATTTCTATGGTGAAAATTCATAGTTTATCACTATAGGAAAAATAGATATTTTTTAAAACGATGCTCTTTGGTATATAGTGTCTGATTTAAGTTTCCTTGGCTTGGCAAAGTTACTTGTTCCCTATCTGAAGTTCCCCTTGAAGCAGAAATTGCATCTGGAAAAAAAGCAGGACCCACTCTGGGAGAGAAGCAGAGAAAAGCATTGCATTGTTTCACAGAACACAGAGTCTCCATCCAGGTCACTCGCAGGATGTTGACATGGCTGAGCTCTCCCCTGCTTTCTTGTTCTCTTGCTTTTTGCTTGCTACTCACTCTTCTTTCTTTCTATTCAGATTCATCCTTGTGTTTCTGTTTCGTTCTGCTTTCCAGCTTTGTTCTCATTGCAAACTGCTTAAGGATTAGAAAACATTTTTCCCCATTCTTTCTCCTTCCCCCCTCCCTTTCTTCCTTCCCAAAAAAATATTTTAACTTTACTTGTATCAGTGTTTTGCCTTCAGGTATGTATGTATGTGCACCGTGCATTGCTTGGTGCCCACAGAGATCTACAAAGGCACCTGGAGTTGCAAGAGATGGAAAGTCAGTATTTGGGGCTGGGAACCAAAGCCAGGTCTTCCTCTAGAGCAGCCAGTTTGCTTAACAGCTGAGCCCAAAGTTGCAGCCCCTTTCTGCTCTCTCGTTTTTATTTTCTTCCATTTGCTTAGGGACGAGGTCTTACTGTATACCCCAAGCTGGCTTTAAAGTCACAGCAATCCTCCTGCTTCAGCCTCCTGAGTGCAGAGATTACAGATAGATGCTATTCTACAAGGTTTGAAAGCATTCTGAAATCAAGTGTCACCATCTCGGATCATCTATTAATAATCTAGTGAGTGAGGGGCCTGTTCTACTCTGAGCAGCTTGTGTCTCCTGGAATCTTTTGTTGAACCTAAAGTACAAAGAAGTGATGCTGTGGACCAAGTCTGAATCTTTGTCTTCAGAACACAATCACATTTTCTTGTTAAGCAATTGATTACCATGTGTGAGGCCCCAAGTTCAATTCCTAGCTAGGAAAATAAAATCACCCACACCTTTTGGACCTGTGAAGTGGTACACAGGATAAAGACATTGATCGTCAAGACTGATGACCAGAGTTTGGTGTTCCAAATCCAGAGGTTAGAAGGAGAGGACTAACCCTCATTCTTTGACTTCCACATTGTACCATGGCACATTTGCACACACATATGCACATACCATACCACTCCCCCACACCATACATACACACACACCACACACATACACACCACACACACACACACACACACACACACACACACCACAAATAAATATAATAATAAACGGTGGACTTCTTGGCATTACTCTGAATGAGGTCAATGAATGAAGTTTGGAAGGAAAATGTTCAACTCATTGCATGCTTCAATAATAATAGTAGTGATAATAATTAAAAAATAATTTTGATTAGTGAGTACTTGGAATATTGTAGAAACTGAAAATTAAGAGTTTTTTTTTTTTCTGGAAGTGGTTCTCAGCAGGTCCTCTTCGAGCACAGTCTTCCTCTCATGCTTCTTTGGGAGTTGTCTGTCCCTCTCTGGGAGTTGTCTGTCCCTCTCTGGGAGTTGTCTGTCCCTCTCTGGGAGTTGTCTGTCCCTCTCTGGGAGTTGTCTGTCCCTCTCAGGGAGTATGACCCCCTCCTGCTAACTCTAACACTGCTGTGTTACTCCAAATTTCTTTGGGCTGCCTTAGCAGCAGGCCTTTCCATCCGAGGGGAATGCCCTGGGTATGTGTCTGCCGATTGCTGTCTTTCACAGCTCGCAGTTGGCAAAGCTACAGCAGCAGCCTGGGCTCCTTACTATGAAAGTGGGGCCCTTCCTTCAGGATGCCACATGGTATCTGAGAGGAGCACTGGATTTTCATTTAATTGACATTCTTGTAGAAGATCAATGACAATAGCATTACCAGTCCCCAGCTCTTTTCATTGTTAAGGTGATCCTTGTCTGCTTTTGTGTGGATGTTGTCTTATTCCGGGAGTGGCTGAGGGTGTTTGGACTCCTCCTTTGGGACATGGACACTGCCCAAATGTAATCAGCCTGGAAACCTTGCAAAATTACCAACAGATTATCGCTCTGTCTGCCAACACATCCTATGCCAGACAGTTTGCTTTTGTTTTTGTTTTGCTTTGTTCTCCACTTTCTCACTGGGACAGGTTGCGATTTCAAATACGTGTGTGTGTGTGTGTGTGTGTGTGTGTGTGTGTGTGTGTGTGTGAACTGTGAATGACATTATAGGTTCACAGAGAGTTGACAAGCTGTGACAAGTAGGAAGGCAAATACATGACGTGTTGGGAAGGATGAAGAGCAGCCTAGAAAACTACTGGCTCCCTGTTCCCTTTCTTTACCTTAAAATCCCAAGTCATGTGCAATAAAACTCTAATTGACCCTGGTATCCTGCTATATGTTTTGAGGAACAGCAAATAAGTAAATGCTGTCCGTTGCCCTTCAAGAACAGCTGGAATCAGTGGAGTTACGATGACCATGACATCAGTAAGAGTCACCAGTAGAGAAGCAGACAAAGCCTGAAGTCTCTGCACATAGACAGTCTATCTGTTTTTGAATCCAAAGAATACAAGGAGCCTAACAGTTTAGTTAAATACATTTCTCCAAATGCACAAGAAACATCTCCGCCGGGCCTCTGCTCGACACTGGTCCCCTGTTTCCACTGGTCCCAATGGCTCAGTTGTTCTTTTTCAGTGGCCTCTCTTCTCTACAGTTTGTCAATTCTCCCAAGAATGTGTATTTTCCCGAGGCACCTAAACAATAATCTCACATAGTTAAAATAATGAGATGGTAAAGCATTATGTGTATCACTGGATACAACAGCTGTCAAATTCCAAAACAGCTGGAGCTTTATAATGCCAGAGGGTGCCAAGGCTGCACTTCTGCAGGGTGGTGCTGCCCATCTCCCACCAGGAGACTCATTGTATTTCTTTGTCAAGATCACTATGCATTATTTTCTCTGTTCTATATATTCCTTTTGCGTCCATTATAAAATTTATTTTTTGGAAAAAAAAGTGAGATGCCTGGGTTCTGCTTTGTTGTTGTTGCTTTAACTAGATGCTTGATCCCAAGTAATTTATAAAGGAAAGAAGCTTATTTGGCTTGCAATTCTAGAAACTGAAAGATCCAGAAGCATAGAGTTGGCATTGGTTTAGCATCTTGTCAACACTTTCTTGCCGCATCCTGATATGGCAGAGGGTGTTGATGGCAAGCAGTAAGCATCCCCACTGAGTGTTTTGTCTGTCTGTCTGTCTGTCTGTCTGTCTGTCTGTCTGTCTCTCTCTCTCTCTCTGTGTGTGTGTGTGTGGTGTGCATGTCCAATGTATGTACATCTACATATGGAAGTCTGTCTTGAATTCCTTATGGCTATCCTCGTTCTTGATTGAATGAAGCTATCTCACTGAACTTAAGTGTTGCAAGGGGGGCACCACTTGTTCATCCCAGACACCCAGCTAGCTTAGCCCTGAAGCAACCACACAGAAACTGTATTAATTAAATCGCTACTTGGCCCATTAGCTCTAACTTCTTCTAATTCTTACATCTTCATTTAACCCTTTTCTATTAATCTGTGTATTGCCACATGGCAGTGACTTACTGGATAAAATTCCCAGCATCTGTCTCCGGCGGATCCATGGCATCTCTCTGCCTCTGCTTTCTTCCTCCCAGAATTCAGTTCTGTCTTCTCCGCCTACCTAAATTCTGCCCTATCAAGCCAAGGCAGTTTCTTTATTGCAATCAACACACAGAAGGGACTCCCATATCACTTAAGCTTACTGATTAGGAGAGATTAGCTGTCCAGTGAGCTTCAGAAACCTAACTGTCTACACCCCCACCTTCCACCTCTCTCTAGGGTAAGAGACAACATTCTCAGATTTTACATGGGTGCTTGGGATTAGAGCATCTCATGGTTGCCTGGCAGATACTTTACTGACTGAGCCTTCTCCCAACCTCAAGAGCTTCTCATAGCAAATGCACTCCTCCCTTGGGTCTTCCTTCATTCATTAATTAATGGAGAATTAATTTATGACCTCAAAGAGTCCAAGTCAAAACACCATTTGAAATACACATGATTTTGAAGGATGCATTCAAATTAGAGAGCCCGGGAAAGCATATATTTGTAAAGACTTAGATCTGTTCTGTTTTCTCTGATGATTTTAACCAATCAATGGCCTAGACTTAGCAGGTCAACTTTTATTTCATAATTATTTATTTTGGGAGGAGTTCTGAAGCCTAGAAGAAGCCTGAGACATGTCTCTTCATTTCTACATTCCCACCAGTGACCAGGGTCCCATGCACACAGACAGTACAGTGTCATTTACATAAGCACCATTCGCAGTATGGTTGGATAGTAAGTCAGCCTGTCTGTCACAGGTGGAGAAATTAGGCAGATTAGGTGACCTTCAAAATCCCTTTGAGTTAAAATTTAGTCATTGTAGCTATGAGCTATTCTGGGATTTCTCTGTATTTTTTTCACATTCACTTTTTAAACTGTGTTATTTAAAACATATGTTATTTTTAATGTGTTCCAAATCAAATCTGTTTTAAAAATATCCTGAGCTTAAATCTGTATGCTACTTTATGTCATAATATGAAGCAGTAAATATTAAGAAAGGTTACTTAATTTTAAAACTTTATAAATTTGACTAAGTATGGTTTCACAGACTTGTAACCCCAGCACTTACAAGGTAGAGGCCAAATAATCAAGATTTCCAGGCCGGTTTGGGCTATGTAGCAAGTTCTTCATGCCACTAGGTTGGCTACAGAAGACTCTGTTTCAAACATCAGAGCAAAGTAAATCTAACAAGAAAACAAAACCTTTATAATTTTCTTAAACATTCAAGCTCTTATAAATTACGTGGCATGTGGTATGTGCAGTAATTGCTAACTCCTCTAACATACCATTAGATATCATTGCTTTCCCCTATAGGGTTCAAATTCAGCACTGATGCCACCTCAAGTAAGAACACCAAGTAGCTTTTTCTTTCTTTGCAATTTCCAGCTAGTATCTAATGATACTTTGCTTCAGGTAGTCCAGGGACGGAGACTGAGATTCCCCAGCTATCAATTAAGCCTGTTTCCAACTTTGGACAAACATAGTTTCCATTTTCTTCTTTCACGATCTTTCCATAGCTCTGAAGCTCTTGCTCTGCCTTTCTGTCTGGAAGTTTTACAACTTCCACCATCTTTGTGGTTCCTCTAGAATCTTCCCTAAATTTAAAATCTGAAGACTGTATCCTGCAGTTTCTGAGCATTCTGCTCGCCGGGCTGAGCTTTCCATGGACAGCTCTTTCACGGTGCTACCAGCTTAAGGAGGCTAAAAAAGGCTAGGGGATTGCCCAGAGTCGCGGGACTTTGTGCGCAGCCGCTGCTCTGCACTCCCTATCCCTAAGTTTGCCTGTTTGGAAATCCATTCCTAAACACCAGCCATCAGACATACCTTATCACCTCCAGAACATTCCTCTGGTAAGTGGCATCATTGATAGTCTAGAATCAGAAGGAAATGATACTGTAGTGGTGCTCAGTGGTGGTGAAGAAAAGTGAACTGGAGCCAAAGTGTAGACAATGCCCTGCCCAGCGATGCCCCACCCAGCAATGCCTCTCCCAGCAATGCCCAACTCAGCAATGCCCCTTCCAGAGATGCCCCGCCCAGAGATGCCCTGCCCAGCGATGCTTCACCCAGCAACGTTCCGCTCAGCAATGCTCCACCCAGCAATGCTCCACCCAGCGATGCCCCACCCAGAGATGCCCCGCTCAGTGATAGCTCTCCCAGCAATACCCAACTGAGCAAAGCCCCAGTCCTGCATATGCATACTCTCTTCCTGTCACCCCTACTCTGTTTTGAGTTCCTTACATTTGGGGGAGCATCTTTGATATCCAATTCCTCTTTCACGTTCTATACATTGAATTTCACTTCTCTAATACGATTTGCCTGTGTAGCATGAAAAAATGAATTATATTTAATATCATAAAGAAAATTATAGGCATTTTTAGCCCAGAATTGGCAGTTAAAAAGTAAACTTCATGAGTTCAAAGTCAGAGATGTTCTAGGACAGCCAGGACTACATGGTGAAACCCTGTCTCAAAACACCATAACCAAAAGAAAACAAAACAAAAAACAAGAAAAGTAGAAATATAAACTTCATTTGCTATATAACAAATATAAAATGAGCATATGCTTCTGAATGAGACTAAAGCATGGTAGAATTGAATAGTTTTAGATAATTGGAAGAAAGCCAGTAACTTCAAAGTACTGGAAACCAAAGTCAACTGAAACCAGGTTGAACACAAAGGCTGTAAAGTCAACAAATCTTAATCTAGTGCTTAATGGACCATGAGATGTCCGTGGAAACGGAACAGAGACACAGTTTCTCTGGGGGACCTCTCCGTCACTCACGAGCTGTCCATGGCTCCTTGGGCCCCTTTACACAGGGTCCACCCCGTGCTACCACTGTTTTTGAGAAATCCCCCAAAGACAATATTTCTTTCATTTCCCCCCCCCTCCTTTCTTTCATTTTATCAAAGTGAATCTTTTCCCAAGGCAAATAGTGTGAAAAAGAAAGCTCCTGGTTAATTTATGTTGCTTAGAAAACCAAAACAGATAAAGGGATCACCTTTAAAAAATCACCACCAGGCTGTAACATAATCAGGAACTGGGTAAAGGCAACAATAGGAGGAAGCCCTGCACGCTGACCTTTCCCAAGTCAGTGTAACGCTGCCATGTGAGTGGAAGTCGCTGGTGTGGTTTTGTTGTAGCTTCTGTTTTCCTAAGGAATTTTGAAGCTGAGGAGAGATTCTTTAAACTAAGAGAGGAACAAGAAAGAATACACCCATCATCCTGGAGACAAAACTCAGCAGGAAAGCAGCAAAAGACATAAATGAAACCACTAACCTACAGCTTAAAGAAGTGCCTTCCCTTCCTACATGTATAAATACACACATGCGTTCAAACACGCACGTATATATAACAGCAATTAAAGTAAAGGAGGATTTGAAAGAAAAGCAAAAGGGGTATTTTGGAAGAAGGAAAGGGGGAAATGATGCAGTTATATTATAATCTCAAAAATTTTTTAAATTATAATTATAAAAATGTCAACCTAGGTCATTCTCTCCAATGTGAGTAGGAAGCCTGTTACTGATTGTGCTCAAATCACATCATGAATATCAGCACTGTTAAAAAACATAGTTTTTGGTGGGCAGTGGTGGCAGAGGCCTTTAATCCCAGCACTTGGGAGGCAGAGGCAAGCACATCTCTGAGAGTATAAGGCCAGCCTGGTCTACAAAAGGAGTTCCAGGACAGCCAGAGCTATATACACAGACGCTGTCTTGAATAATAAAAACAAACAAACAAACAAACAAAACAACAACAAAAGAAGATAGTTTTAGGGGAATAGACTTCAAATTTTCTGTAATCAAGTTTCTCCCTCCCTCTCTCTCTCTCTCTCTCTTTTCTTTTAGTTTGAGAAATGTAACCTGTAGACTCATTGAGTTCGGATTTTAAATTATTTTTTAAATAAATGATGCAATCATGTCATTCAAATTTTCTACAGCCACAAAGAGAAATCAGTGGGCATTATTCCCCACCAGGGCTTAACTACTCAGTCTTTTGTACATTCTCTAAATATATTTTTTACAGGTATAAACAATATATATTAGATATAATGATATCTATATATATATAGGTAGATGCTATTATATGTATTCTTTACATACCCACCATTTCAATCAAAATTATCAGCAAGATTTATAAATTATTACACAACATATTACCTCTTTCTGTTTTACAGATACATAGTTTGATAGATTAAAGACATTCTGTTTGTTTGTTCGAAACAGGATCTCACTGTGTAGCTCTAGTTATCCGTGAACTCATTAAATAGACAAGGCTGGCCAGAGCTCAGAGATCTGCCTGCCTCTGCTTCTGCCTGCTGGGTCTCAAGGCGTGCACCATCACACGCCAGTAAAGACAGAGTCTTGAATTAAGAAGCACACTTTGTAGCTGCCCTGGCTGCAAGACTTACCTTGCTCAACAGAGTGACTTAGAACTGATGCTGGATAATTTCCACAGGTCTCAGTGAACAGTCACGTTTGCTCCTGAAGAGCCTCCCCTGGAAGGCAGCTAGAAGTCCAAGCTGTGATAGGAGGCAGCCTTCAGGGCTCCCACCCTCCAGGCAGCAACCTCAGCTGATTCCTCATCCTACAGCCAGCCCCAGCTGTTACCCTTGTATGTGTGTCTTCTTGGCCACTCTTACCTCCTTGGGTGTCCAGATGACTACAAACTCAGCCAACCTTAATTTCATGGATTCAAACTCACCAACTAAGCCTTTTCACCCAAGAAACAGTAGTTGTCATTGTTGTAAGTCACTGTGTTTGGGGAAGGTACCAAAACACTTGGTGTCCCAACATGTGGACAGACCCTAATCTGTTTCACACAACCCCTATAGATGGCTATTTCTACTTGTCTGTATAACAAACAATGAGTCTATTCATATGGATGTACACATGTCACTTAGCTTTTGTTAGTGTAGCTGGGTAGTGAGTCTCCATGGGTAGACTTTCTAGATATAAGATGGTATGTATTTTTGATTTTAAAATATACTCCAAAACCACCGTTGTGTGTGGTTTCACTAATTTGTAGCTCTTCCAATATGAAGTCACTGCTCCCCTGCACACTCATGGCACTGGGCTATGAACATTATGGATTTTTGCACATCTAAAACATAGAGAATTTAATGATTTTTCTTTGAGACAGGAATTCTCCATGTCACAGCCCTAGCTGTCCTGAAACTATCTCTGTAGACCAGGCTGGCCTTGAACTCACAGAGTTCTGCCTGCCACTGCCTCCTGAGTGCTGGGATTAAAAGCGTGTGCCACCGTCACTTGTTCTGTTTTTAAAATGAAGCCAACACATTTTAATTTAACTCAAGAGTTGAACATGGTGGTTGTACTGCTTGGTTTTTGTCAGCTTGATACAAACTTAAATGAGTCTGGGTTGAGAAATCCCAATACAGAAACTGCCTCCCTGGAATTGTCCTGTAGGCAAATCAATGGGGTATTTTCTTGATTAATAACTGATATAGCAGGGCCCAGTCCACTAAGAAAGTGATGGAGAACAAGGCTGTAAGCAGCCTCCCTCCATGATGATGGGAACAAGGCCATAAGCAGCATTCCTCCCCTCCATCACTTTTTCTTCAGTTCCTGCCCTGGCCTCAATGATTGATTGTCGTCAGGAGTTGTAGAATGAAACAAACCCTTTCCTTCCCACTTGCTCTTGGCCATAGTGTTTTATCACAACAAGAGAAGGCAGACTAGGACAGAGATGCACTCACTCAGAACGCAGGGGCAAAGGCAGGCAGGTCACTGTGAATTCAAGGTCCGCTCGGTCTACATTCAGCATGTGAGTGGGGGCATCGACGGTGGATCAGTGGACTCTCTGATAGCTGGAAGTTCCTCTTGGATACCTCTAGCCACCCCCCATTAAATTTTTAGAATCATCTTTTAGCCTTTAAATTGTCTCAGGACATCAGTCCAGCTCTTGTTAGGTGGTTTTTCACTTATATTTATAATCTATTCCAAGATTCTTCTGGCATCCATGTACTCTTCAAGCAGGAAGCTTGTGTTTTTCAGGACTGTAACCTAGACCCAGCACAAGAGCTTCTACGTGAGAGACTGCTTCCGGTACATGTATGGTCTAGGTAAGGATACCATCACAGAAGAACCTTTATTTCTGGACTGCATTCCACAAAGTAAGCCCCCTGTCCTTAAAATACCTCGAAGGAATTTGTTGATGAGGTGCAAGGCCGGTACATTTTGAACACGTACCTTTGAGATTCTAGAAATCTTGACTCAGCGATGTAGGAACAGTTGCACATTCCTTTCCTCGCTGGACTGACCATGTCTAGTCTGTGACTTCTCTTTCCTCTCGTGCTAATTAATTAACCTAACGCCCCCGGTGGCAGACCCTAATTTTCTACCTTGCAAATGCAGGCCTCCGTTAGCGGTCTGGAATGTTGGAGGGTGGGTAGGGACTTTAACCCTAGGAACCTCTCCCATGGTAATTAATTTTAATTGTTTTTCACCCTGATTACAGGATCCCTGGAGACAGTGTAATTGCTAAAGAGACTGATTAAAACAACAAAAACCCTGAAATGAATGCTTTAAAAAATAATCAATGTGAAATCTGATTTAAACATCCAGAGACAAATATATGTAAACTGTGGAGAAGGACAGAATCTGCTTGCTTTGTGTTCTTTCTCTTCTCCCAAGGAATGTTCCTGCCTTAAGTCTCACCTTTACCTTTTGTTTCTCAGCTCCCACTTCCTGTTCCTGTAGATCACATTCAGAGTTCCCTGAAGAGCAAAACTTTACCACCACTGACCTCTTCAAGCTTCACTATTCCAAGTGACAAACATTTTTAATTGAAAGAGCAATCACCACTTGCAAGCATGCATGCACTCAAGAGTCATCTTCCCCGTCCATGTTTCGTGACTGAGGCTTTGCATGAGTGGGTAGATGTTGAGAGATGACCATGTATGAGATGAAGTCGAAAGTGTAAGGGACACAGACTTTCTCCTTCCAATTCATAGTCACTTCTACTGGAGAAAACCAATAGATGCTCAAAACAGTAACGTTTAGGTCTCAGACAAATAGCTGAGGTGCCTCCTTGACATATCAAAGCAGACGCTGGGCACCAGCTTCTCCTGAGATGAGCTGCTATTCCTCCAGCCGCTCTTCCCTATATAACCCAGACAATTTATCTACACAGAATTTTTGGTGTCCTGGTCTCCTGGCTTCCTCCTCTTCCCTCCCCCTCTCCTCACATGGGCAGGTTCAGACTGCTGGTCATATTCACTCTGGACCCTTCCAGAGGTCTCTGCCTCTGCCTATGCCCCCCCCCTTAAATGTCTAAAATAAAAATCTCAATCCCTTAGGAGCAATCATGGCCTCTTTTTATTTCCTTTTCACTCATTGATAATTTTGTTTAATGCCCTTCAAATAAGCCCCTCATCCATCTTTCCAGTATAAGAAGAGTTTGTATATCATCTTTCTCTTATGTTTCTAAAAATTCTATAGTAAAATTTTCCCCCAAAAGGTTAATATTGGTCGAGTGGCTGCTTGCTCATTCCCAGCTGCCCAAACCATAGAACAATTCCACAGAAACTATATTATTTAAATCACTGCTTGACCAATCACTTAAATGTATTGCTAGCTCTTTTATCTTTGGTTAATCCATTTCTGTTAATCTGTGTATTGCCACATGGCTGTAGCTTACCAGCAAAGATCCAGTGTGTATGTCTCTGGTAGTGCCCACATGGCCTCTCCCTGACTCTGTCTTCTTTCTCCCAGCATTCACTTTAGCTTTCCCTGCCTACCTCTATTCTGCCCTATCACAGACCAAAGGAGCTTCTTTATTCATTAACCAATAAAAGCAACACCAGGTTTACTTGGTTTATTTTACTAACTTAAAATGCACACATTTCACATAACACTTGAACATTAAAGAAAGGTATTTTCCTTCATGGTATAAGGGCATTTCTTGAATATGCTACCTAAGAGCTGGTTACACTCATTAAGAAAATATGCAACCATCTATCTGAAATGATCTCTAGTAAATCTAAAACTTACAGTATTACAGTGCTCCTCAATTTAAAAAGATGAACTTTTTGGGCAGGCAAGGTACTGCCTACTGGAGAGGTACTCCTTACTGGCTTGCTTCTCATGGTTTACTCACCCTGCTTTCTTATAGAAGCCAGGACCTCCGATCAGGGATGGTACCACCTACAATGGGCTGGACCCTGTTCTATCAATTCCTAATTATATATATAAAAAAATGTCTTACAGCCAGATCTTATGGAGGTATTTTGTCTTATGAGGTTTTGTCCTTTCAGATAACTCTAGTTTGCATCAAGTTGACAAAAGACTAGCCAGCATAATTTCTGATCTCATCATAGAAGTACTGAGATTACAGATGCATCCCATCACATCCTTTAGAGGTGGGTTTGTGGGTGGAAATCTGCTTGTCAGGCATCTGTGATTAGCACCTTTACCCACAGAACCACCTTGTCAGTCCAAGCTGGCTTTCTATAAACCTTTATGAATATATATATATATATATATATATATATATATATATATATTCCCTGTTGTATTGCTAGATGGAAGTCCATCCATTAGGCATATCTGATTTACCACAAATGTTTGCTAAAACAGAAATATAGGAAAGAAATCTCAATTAGAAATTGTCCTTTGGCTATACATAAGAAACATAATTTCATGCATAGGGTGTAGCTCAGCGGATGTTTTGATCGCCTAGCCTCCAGAAAGCCTAGGGTCTATTCCCAGCTCTGTATAAAACTATGAACTCAAAGTCATCCTGGACTACAAAGTCAGACCCAGGGTAGCCAGGGCTGTATAGCGAGATTGTGTCAAAAAAAAGAAGAAAAAGAAGGAAAAGAAAGAAAGGAGAGAGGGGAGGGAGGGAGAGGGAAGGGAGGAAGGATGAAAAGGGAAAGGAAGACAGAAAGAAAAGTAGAAAGGAAGAAAGGCGAAAAAAATATTTTTATTATTTAGTATAGACTTTATATATTTTCTCTTGTTGTTTGAAGATTTCATACATGCATATGAACAAATCCATCCCCTTGCACCTCCTCCCACTTCTAGCCTGTCTCCCAACCACTCTTCTTTCCTAATGTTGCGTGCTCTCTAGAAATCCACTGAGTCCTAAGTGTGTGCCAGTGTTGAACAATTTGCAGCAGCATAGCCTTTTAGTGACCAAATTCCCGAAGGAAATAGACTCTCTCATTCTCCCCGCACCCACTGTAGCCAATAGCCTCTCAGCTAGGGGTGGGACTTCCTGACCTCATTCCTTCTGGCTTGATCTTGCATCTACAGTCACAGCCATTGTCAGTTCATATGTATAATTGTCCTGTTATGTCGGGAAAACACTTTCACTGACGTCATCTACTGGCTCTGACTCAGAATCCTTTCACTCCCTCCTCCTTTGATCTTTGAGTATTGGGAGGAAGAATGTGATACTGATGTCCCATTAAGGACTGGACATTTCTCAATCTCTTATTCTGTGCCTGTTGACCATATATGGGTCTCTGTGTTAATCACTGTTTTAGTGAGGGTTTCTATTGCTGTGAAGAGACATTATGACCATAACAATTCTTATAAAGAAACACATTTAATTGGGGTTGACTTACAGGTCCAGAGATTTAGTCCATTGTCATCATGGAAGGCACCATGGTTGCATTCAGGCAGACATGGTACTGTAAAAGGAACTGAGAGTTCCATATTTGAATTGACAGGCAACAGGAAGACCGAGTGACAATGGGCCTGGCTTGAACTTCTGAAACCCTGAAGCCCACCCTCAAGTGAGACACTTTGTCCACAAAGACTACACATACTCCAACAAGGCCATACCTCCTAATAGTACCATTCCCTATGGACTTATGGAGATCATATTTATTCAAACCACCATAATCCCCAACTTCTTCAAGAAGACGCTTCTCTGATGATGGTTAAGAGATGCATTGACCTATGGGTATAGCAATAAGTCTTTAGGAATCAGTCTGAAATGATGTCCATTTAGCAGAATAGGTCCTTCCAAAGGAACTATGATCCATTGTCTCTGGGTTGCTGGCCTTATTAGTGGCACTAGGCATAAGCTCCAATTTGAGGAGTGGGAGTTGAATCCAATGGCAATGGGTTGTAACGTTTGGGGTGATGGGTTGGGAGGTCTATGGGAACGCATTGGTCAGCAATTTCTAAAGAATCACCCATTCCTGGCACTAGCCTTTTATCTGATAGCCTATGGTGGGTGGGGGAGGTACTGTCCTCCTCCAGCCAATTTCAGAGCTACTTCTGTAGTTTTAGGACAGGTCATTAGTAGTAGGCTTCTATCTGGCTTTTTCCTATAAGGTTAGTGTTGGTTATCCCTCCCCACACACCCTCTTCTAACTTGCTGTTTCGTGTGCTACCCCATTGAGTTCTTCCTGGTCCATTATTCCCAATTCCCACAACATACCAGTACTCCTCTTTGAAATCATACCATCATACCAGTACTCATCATACTGTCTCTCCTCTTTGAAAAGCCCCTGCCCTCACGGCCTTTACTGGGTTCCTGATGACTATGGGTACTCGAACTTAAAAACATAAATCCAAATACTCAGAACTGGCATCCACACAGGAGAGAGAACATGTGGAGTTAGTCTGGGTAACCTCACTGAGGATGATTATTCCCAGTTTCATCCATTCACAAGCAAGTGTAATTTTTATAAGAGCTGAATGCTATTCCATTGTTCATCATATTTTCATTATCCACTTATCAGCTAATGGTCATCTGGACTGTTTCCATAGCCTGGCTGTTATGAATACAACATTCATGCACATGGATGAACAAGTTATCTCTGTAGTAGAATAGAGACCAGAACTAGATGGTTCTTGTCAACTAGACACAAACCTAGACATATCTGGGAAATTGATTAATCTCTCTCTTCTGTAGTCTCCTCTGCTCTCCTCCCCTCCCCTACCCTTCCCTCTCCTCTGCTCTCCTCCCCTCTCCTCTGCTCTCCTCCCCTCTTCTCTGCTCTCTCCCCACTCCTCTGCTCTCCTCCCCTCTTCTCTGCTCTCTCCCCACTCCTCTGCTCTCCTCCCCTCCCCTCTCCTCTGCTCTGCTCCCCTCCCTTCCCCTCCCCTTCCCTTTCCTCTCCTCTCCTCTGCTCCCCTCCCCTCTCCTCTGCTCTCCTCCCCTCTCCTCTGCTCTCCTCCCCTCTTCTCTGCTCTCTCCCCATTCCTCTGCTGTCCTCCCCTCCCCTCTCCTCCCCTCCCCTCCCCTCTCCTCTCCTCTCCTCTCCTCTCCTCTCCTCTCCTCTCCTCTCCTCTCCTCTCCTCTCCTCCCTCCTCCTTTCCTCTCCTCTCGCCCACTCTGGGTGTCTGTGTGTAGACTGTGAATGACAAAACAGGAGAAACAGAGCTGCCCAGACCCTTTGGGGCTCAGATCATGAATCCCACATGAGACAGCGAACTATTCATACTGTTGGAGTTTGGTTTTTCTTTGACTTGTTTATTTGTTGAAGCTTTTAAAGACTGTCAGTCATTTAAAACTTGGAATGTTTTTATAGTGTTCTATCGATATTAATATGAGATTTTGGGGATAAACAAGAAAGGTTAGGCTATCATTTCAAAGTTATTACATTAGTGTGTCAAGTTGACTAGGAGGTCAATTATTTTGATTAATTTTCTTTTCAACTTGCCACAAGCTAAACGAAACAAATACACACGTAGGTAAGCAGTACGCCTTCCACAGTCTCTGCTTTGGTTCCTGCCCTGAGCTCCTGCCCTGACTTGCCCAGGACAGACTGCAAATCTCAAACAAACTGTTCCTACTCAAGTTGCTTTTGGTCATGGTCTGTATCACAACAATACAGAGCAAACGAAGACATCTGACTCCTTCCTTAGTTTCTTCTTCTGGGTCTCAAAGCCTTTGCTGTTCTCATTTTCCATTTCCTTGGTTAGATTTATTTTCAGCTATTTTTTTGAGGCCATCACGAATGAGATTGTTTCCCTGATTTCTTCCCCCGTGCGACTGACTTTGGTATACAGGAAGGGTGCTGATTTGTGTATGTTAATTTAGTTACATTCCTGAATGCATTTATTGGCTGTATCAGTTTAATGGTGAAGCACTGAAGGTCTTTTAAGGTACAGGAGACTCAAGCTAGAGTTGTCGGAGAAGAACTCAACTGAGAATACGCCTTCATCAGAATGGTCTGTGGACGAACCTGTGGGGCCATTTTCTTGATCAATGATTGGCATGGGAGGGCCATGCTCACTGTGGGTGGTACCATCCCTGGGCAGGTGGTCCTGGATGATGGAAGCAAACAAGCGGGATGGAGCTAGTAAGCAGCGCTCCTCCATGGTCTCTGAAGCAGTTCCCATCACAGGTTCCTGCCTTGAGTTCTTGCCCTGATTTCCCTGGATGATGAATTGTAAACTTTAAGCTAATGAACCTTATCCTCCACAAACTTGCTTTTTATCATGTTTTGTTACAGTCATAGAAATCTTAGGACAATTAACTGTTTGCATCCCCTTTGCCTCCTCTTATCTTACTGCTCCAGCTAAGACATCAAGTGCTATGTTAAACTGGTAAGAAGAGAGTGAAGAGCCTTGTCATGTTCCTAATTTTAGTGAAAATTCTCATTTTTCTCTACACGTGACAATGGCCTTGGGCTTGCAGTATATTGCTTTTGTTATGATTGCATATGTCCCATTTCTTTACATTTTCAGGAACTTTAATCATGAAGGGATTTGTATTTCCTTTGACATCTTGGGATTACCTGCTCTGGCTGGCTTGTTTATTCCCTGTGTCTTAGTTTGGGTTTTATTGCTGTGAAGAGACACTATAACTAAGGCAGCTCTTGTAAAGGAAAATATTTCATTGGGGCTGGCTTACAGTTTCAGTGGTTCAGTCTATTATCATCATGGTGGGAAGCATGGGGGCATGCAGGCAGACATGGTTCTGGAGAAGGAGCTGAGAGTTCTACATCTGGATCCTCAGGCAGCAGGAAGAGATAGTGACACACTGGCCAGGCTTTATCATCTGCGACCTCAAAGCCCACCCCCAGTGACAAATTTCCTCCTACAAGGCCACACCTATTCTAACCAGGTCATACTTCCTAATGTTACTCCATATGGGCCTATGGGGGCCATTTTTATTCAATCCACCACATACTGTAACTTTCTCGGTGTTCGTATTCTTTTATTCATATGGAAGTATTCTTTCAGCATCCTTGATAAAACTGATTTTGCAGGTACAGTTCTGTAATTTGTTTTTATCTTAGAAAGTATTTTTATTTTATTTAATTTTTTGCTTTTTCCCCCCCCAAAGCAGGGTTTTTCTATGTAATGGCTCTGGCTCTCCTGGAACTTACTCTGTAGATCAGGCTGGTCTTGAACTCACAGATATCTGCTTGCCTCTGCCTCCCAAGTGCTGGGACTAAAGATGTCCACCACCACACCCAGCTCTCCTTCAATTTTAATACATAGTTTTGCTAGGTATAATTGTCTAGGTTATCAATTGTGGTCTTTCAGAACTTGGAATACATCTTTCCAGACCCTTCTGACTTTAAAATTTTCTGTTGAATTATCAGATGTTATTCTGGTGAGCTTGCATTCATAAGTGACTTCACCTTTCCAGTAACTTTAAATACCCTTTCTTTATTCTGTGTTTTTAATGTGTCAGCTGTAATATATGGTGGAGAGAAGTTTTGTAGACCTCCTGTACCCAAATGCCAATAAATTCTCTAGGAATTGATAATTTTCTTCTAAGACTTTACTGAAGATACCGTTTATGTCTTTGGTATGGTGTTCTTCTCCTTCTCCTATGACTATATCCCAAAGTTTAGGTCTTTTCGTGATATTCCCAGTCTCTCTCCGGTTAGGTTCATGTATTTTAAATTGTTTTCTCTTGACTTTTACTGAGTGATCCTCTATTTTATCTTCCATACCTGTCTCTGTTTTCAAACAGGATCCATTCTGTTGGTGAGACTTTTTACTAAGATTTTTATTTGGCTTATTAATCTTTGATTTCCAACATAATTGCAATTTGTTTTTCAGTAATTCTATTTCTTTATTAAGTTCTATTTTCCTATCTGGTATTGACTCCCTCATTTCATCCATCTAGTTTACTTTCTTGTTGATGGTGATTTATTTGTTTTTTGTTTTTGTTTTTCAAGACAGGGTTTCTCTGTGTAGCCCTGCCTGTAGCACGAGTTCTAATTGGTCTTAATAATGAAAACCAGGAGCTGAATATTTGGAGGTGAAAGCTAAAATATCAGAGAAACAGAGAAATCAGCCACTAGAGTTCTTACCTCTACGAAATCTCTAGCCCAAAGAGTCCAAACTCCTATCTCTTCCTGCCTTATGTTCCTCTCTCTGCCCAGCCATAATCACTTCCTGTCTGTCTGTACAGACCCCCAGACCACTATGGTTAACTAATGACTAGCTCTACCCTTTGATATTCAGGCAAGCTTTATTTGTTAGAGTACAACAAGATATTACCACACCTGACTGTCCTGTAGACAAGGTTGGCTTCAAAATCAGATCAACCTGTCTATGCCTCCAAGTGCTGGGATTAAAGGCATACATCACCATTCCTGGCTTCCATCTTATTGTTTTTATTTTCTTGTTTCTTTTAGCTTGGGTAGAGTTATAATCATTCCTTGAATTATTTGTCTGGAAATCCTTTGAGACCACTTTCACTGGGACCCATTATTATGGGATTAGTAATTTGGGGAGGCAATGATTGTTACATGAGGGGCCGGCTTGTTGGGGTATCTGGTCCCGCCCGGTACCCTACAGCCGGCATATCCCAAAGAAAATCACACACAGGACTCCATAAGGTTATAAACTGATTGGCCCATTAGGTCAGGCTTCTTATTAGTCATTGTAACTTATATTAATCCAGTATCATTATCTATGTTAGCCACATGGCTCAGTACCTTTCTCAGCGTGGCAGTTCACATGTTGCCTCTTCGGTGATCTGGGCAGGAATGGCGGAGGAAACTTCCTCATCCCTAGCCTTCTCCTATTCTCATTGCCCCACCTCTATTTCCTGTCTGGTTGACCCGCCTATACTTCCTGCCTGGCCAATCAGCATTTTATTAAAATACATGATTGACAGAATACAGACAATTCTCCCGCACCAATGATTGTCTTGGAATTTCATGGTACCTCTGTTTTTGTGCAGAGAGTATACATCTGGAGTTAGTTGAGTAGAGTATGGGCCTGTGACTGATGGCCAGAGATCATTTTCCTGTTGAAATCGTGAGATGGGGGATGGTGGCCCATTTAGGTCTAGGGCTCCTTACTGGTTTGTGAAGGGAGCAGAGAGAGACATAAAGTATGTCACTGTAACATGAGGGCCTACTTGTTGGGGCTTCTGTCCTGCCCAGTTCCCTCAGTTGTTTAGTTCCAAAGAAATCACACAGAGAATCTGCATAAGTTATAAACTGATTGGCCCGTTAGCTCAGGCGTCTTACTAACTCTATAACTTACATTAGTCCATTATTCTAGTATATGTTAGTCACATGGCTCAGTACCTTTTTCAGTGGGGCAAGTCAACCTCTGTTCCTTCTTTTGTGTCTGAACAGGACTAGTGAGGAATGGGCTTCCTCCTTCCCAGAATTCTCCTGTTCTCTTTTACCTGCCTCTACTTCCTGTCTGGTCGTCTCACCTATACTTTCTGCCTGGCTACTGACCAATCAGCATTTATTTAAAACATAATTGACAGAATACAGAATTGTCCCACGCCATGTCAGGGTATTCACAAATGGGTGAGCCCGTTACTTGTCTGCTATAGGCTTTGGGGAGATTGAGAAATGGGAGTCCGGTATTCTGAGCTTGGAAGGAGCTGGATAGGTTAAGAAGTGTGGCAGAGTGTCTGGGGCCTAAATTAATCTTTATTCTGCCCAATTTCTTCTTTATTATTCATCAGATATGCACAGTAGTAACTATGAAAATTTTATAGCATAGAAATCAAATTAAAGAGCTCAGGATGTATCTGAGTTGGTATAGTATTTGTCTAGCATACATAGACTGTTTGGTTCAGTTTTGAGCACTGCATAAAGCAGGTTTGGGGGGCACACACCACTAAGCTCAGCATTTGGGAGGTGGGTGTAGGAGTATATAGAGTAGAACGTCATCCTTGACTCTGTGGCTGTAGAGTTGGGACTGAAGGTTAAACTATCAAGACTAACACAGGGAAGGAGGCAGCAGAGGTGTTTGAGATGGGCAGGAGTCCTTTCTTGCCTGGCCTCATGCAATGAACAAGGAAAGTTCTGACCCTGGAACTGTGAGAAGGGCAGGGGCTCTGTAAATGTCCTAGAAAGAAAGGGTCCCACACTTCTGAAGCCTTCTCCCTCGGCTCACTTGCCCTACTGTCCTGACTGCTTTTCCTTTCTTAACAAGCTGTCTTTTCTTATTTTTAATAGTTGTCTGTGGACACAGGAACCTGGAATATCTGGACCCTCTGAATGCAGATCTGTGGTCCAGCGTTGAGCATATTCTTCCTTTTCCTTCTCTTCAGCTCCTGTTCAGGTACTGACCTAAAGGCCTGAATGTGCTTCCTCTTCCGTTCCCAGAAGCTGTCCCCTTCCACCACACAGCTGCTTGTGGGGAAACTTGCCAGCTTCTGTGAACTCCATCTCAAAAGGCGTGACTTTCTGTCCCCCAAGCCCGAAACTACCCGGACTTGCAGCTTGCTCGCCCTGCTGTTTCTCTCTCACATTCATAAATTCATCCTCTATCTTTCCTTCTGGTTCTGTTTTCAAGTTCTTTTATTAATGAGACTGAGAATAAGAATGTAAAAAGCAACCATGAATTCCTTTGTAACAGCTACATTCCAAGTTCAAGATCAGCATGGAATACACGAGACAATGTTTTTTTTTAAAAATCATAAAAATTTAACTAATGATATTCATATAAATAACACCAGAGAATCAAATGTTGGTTAAAAATTGCTCCTTTAACCAAATCTGAATTTCTTTCAACTGTGGTGTAGTCTGTATGTCCCTCCCACTTTCTCTCTCTTTCTCTTTCTCTTTCTCTTTCTCTCTCTCTCTCTCCTCTCTCTCTCTCTCTCTCTCTCTTTCTCTCTCTTCTTTGGTAGTACTTGAGACTGAACTCAGGGCCAGGACCTCACATATGCTAGGGAGGCATTTTGTCATTGAACTATCCCCTGCTGTCAACTATTGCTCATGTAATTTATATATTTATTTATTTTGTTGTTGTTGTCTTGTGATTGAGTTTAACTATGTAGTACAGAATGGCCTCTAATCCACTGTGCCAGGATTGCAGGGCTGAGCTACCATACCTAGCTCTGTAGAATTTTAAAGAAGTGCTCAAAGACAAGACCTCAACTAGAAAATGGGGAAAGTAACAAAACTGAAGATAGGAGAAAAGTTTTCCTAAAAATTTTAATTTTAATAATGTCATTGAGAGTCATATGCCTCATTTATTTACACATTTACAAATGAAATTTGTACACACTGCTTACAGACAGACATTAAGTGACAGAACTGGAATTCGAAAAAGAGAATGTGTGCTGTATGAAACTTGTTTTAATGGCAGTCTTCACGATCTGGACAAAAAGGTTAAAGCTGCATTGTTTTCAATAATCTTTTCCCCTATGTTTTAAGCTTCAGCAAATATACTTTTGAAGAAACATTCTTTATGAATTACAGGAGCAGCTTGGTGACAGTGAGCGTGGACAAGGCCCTGTGTATACTTTTAGCACAATCAAAACCAGTTCTTAGTGTGATGCTGCGGAGGCAGGCGAGCATAGGAAAAAGTTTATCAGGGGACTCTTGTGGGTTTGGGTTCTACATACTCACTCTCCTCTAATTATGTACTTGACAGCCCTTTCCTTTACCTGCACACACTATGCACACATGTACATAAATAACTGTCTCTAAATAATGTACCTAACAACCTTAGACCATGGTTTGACCTGGGCTACACAAACTCCTCTCTCTGAACAATGTCATATGTTCCCCCCCCCCTTGACAACAATCAAACCTGCATCATTTCTACTCAAATATATTCCCAATACATCATGGTCTAGGAGTAGGAGAGCTAATCTAGCCTCTTGGTTTTGAAAGCATGCACAGCAAGACTGTTTCAAAGTTAGTTTTTAGGGAGAATCATATAGTTAGCACCTTGTGGCTCTGCATAATTGGGAGTATATATGCTTAACTTCAGATGCATTGAGGGGGGAAATATTGGTAAAAAAATGATTATATGACCTAATCTGTCAAAACCACTCCCACTGTGCCCCTTAGTGAACAAACTCCTCACCTTGGACCCCATAAAAGGAAGCTCAATCACAGGTTAGGCCTGTGAGTACCTTTACTCATCTGGTCCATTGTGCCCTACAATATATTTGGGTCTTTTCTATTGTTTTGCTTTAAATAAAGTTTCCATGTTACTTCTACAAATCTGGATGGGCTTTTATTTCATTTCCTTGAATAAAAGGCCAAGAACATGGAAACATCTGACCAACATTGGTATAGTTAAATACTTAAACTGACTGTGCAATTAAGTTCTTCATCATTAAGAATGGAAATAATCCTTGTTTGATGTGCCAGAATGCTGAAAATGTAATTTTTCAAATGATAGTCATAGCAAATTTCACTATATTTGGAGAAAGAAACCCTAGTTAGTAATATATTGCGTTAGAGTTCTGGTACATTTCATTTCTAGACTAAGTTATATATGCTACGCACGGTGGCTTAGGCTTGTATTTCCAGCACCTATGAATCTGAAGCCTGGATTCCAAATACTGAGTTTAAGGTCAAGTTAGGCTATAGAGTGAGAACCTGTCTCAAAAACACTAGGGCTGCAGCACAGTTGGCAGAGGTCTTGTCTAGCACCTACGAAGCCCTGGGGTCAATCCACATCAGCTCAGAATGATTGTGTGTACCCATAATCCTAGCTCTCAGGAGGTAGGGACAGGATCGGGTCTCAGTTACACACAAAATTTGAGGCAAACCTGAGCTACCTAAGACTGTTTTAGAAAACATAGCAAAATATCCAACACACACACACACACACACACACACACACACACACACACACACACACACTGGTTTTGGATTATTAAACTGATCCTCCTTTTTAAAGGTTCAAGAAGGGGAACAGTGACACGTGGTTCATATAACCACAGCTACTCCAAGGGCTGAGGCAGGAGAATCAAGAGTTTGAGACCCCTTAGGCATTTTGACAGAAACATTGTATCAAAACTACAATGGAAAACCAAAGACGACTGGGGATGAAGTTCCTCCCTACATGACCAAGGCCATTTCGCCAGCAATGAAAAACAGTCTTGACAGTAACTTATACTTCTGAACATAGCCAAGAGGTGGGCCAGCGAGATTACTCAGAGGCAAAGGCACTTTGGGGTAACCTGTGTCCTAGCCCCAGGACATACATGACCGAAGGAGAAAAATGATTCCCACATGCTGTCCTCTGACCTGCACACACATGGCCCACCACTCATGTGTTCCACATGTGCGTACAAGTAAATTAAATGTCACAAAAAACTTAAAATATCAACAGGCATATGACATATTTTTGCACTGTTGTAACTTAATGAACTAGATGTCTCAAAGACTAGAGGAAAATGATACATTATTAATTTTCCACCTAATAATATTTTATAATATAGCCTGATTAATTCCATAAGTTTATTTCTTTATAAGCTTACCAGATGTCTTGAATTCCTTCTAAATGTTACCTTAAGCTATCCATTGCATCATTCAATGCTCAGCACTTTATTAAAAACATTAAAATATGGTACTCCAGTTGGAATTTTATTTAGAAAGAAATGTAATACCATGATCATTTAAACTCAACCATCCCAAACTTCTTTACACAGCATCATCAGCTAATCCTGCTATAGAAAACACCAGGCTCTAGAACGTTCGCAGTCTTTTAAACACTGCCACCAACCACATTTTCATGGCGAAAGTTTGAACATTTTGCTGGGTCAGCAGTACCGCCTATTGAGCAACAAGTATGCTGCCTCACCCTAACACATTTGTGCCCAGTGACTAGAGATTGTTCTCCAGGCTTGTACATTCCATTTTTCTCAGTACACACAAGAAGGTATTACACTGATGAATTTGGGTAACATTTAAATATAATTAGACTTACAGCAATTAAAGGCTGAGAGAAATGCCACACATTTATTTTCATTTATCTGAAATTATATCATGGAAGATTTGTCCACATCACATCGCACACTAAAAAAATAATAATAAGAAGAAGACTAACTAATTTTATACATGAATTGCCCCACTCTGCATATCATCTACACACACACACACACACACCAAAAAATTCTCTCCAAATTACGTGCAATACTTGGTATAGTATAAATGCTTTGTTACACTGCATTATTTAAGAAATAAAGAAAAATCTCTACACATGTTTCAAACACAAGCATTTTTCAAATTATGTGAAACCCAGTTTGCTGAGTCTGTGCCTGCAGAACCCTGGTACGCTACTGTTAACTTCTTATTTGGCAGAACAACAGTTCAAAACCTGAAGAACAGGAAACATTAAACTCTCCAGGTTAGCTCGTCTTCTGTATGCTTCTACGCTACTTTCTAAGATCATCCGTGGAAACTTTGGGAACTGCTTAGATACCCTGCAATAAAAGTGTCAGTTTTTAGCTGGGCATTAATAGCACACGCCCTTAATTCCAGAACTCAGGAGGCAAGGAGGATCTCTGAGTTTGAGGTCAGCCTGATCTACAAAGTGAGTTCCAGGACAGCCAGGGCTACATAGAGAAACACTGCCTTGAAAACTCAAAAATAAATAAATAATGTCTGTTTCACAAACAAGCTTAAGGTATTAAAATAGGGAAAATAGTTTTCAGGAGTCTGATGTAGGCCTGATACTAGGCTGGTCTACAGAGAGAAACCCTCATCTCAAAAAAACCAAAAAAAAAAAAAAGGTGGGAAGAAAGACAGGAGCAAGAAGAGAGCATTTCAATCACATTCTGTTTCTTTAATTCTGATTGTCTCCAGCAAATAATCTTCACCATGTAAAGTCAATGTTCCTAGACTCTCAGAGTAAATTACAGTCATTGCTGTAAATGCCGTGGCTGAGGAAAAGTGGAGACTCAAGCAAGGTTCTACTTCCCTCTAACAAGAGTCAAAAGTCCAATGAGGAGGTATTCCTGCAGTCCAGCTTTGAGGATACAGCGTTCTAACTAATAATAGTAGGTGGCAGGTTCAGTCAGTAGCAAGGCCTGCTGAGGCTGGTGGACTCTTGAACATGCTCAGCGTGGCCCGGCATTACACAATGTAGGCAACGCAAACGCTAATTTAGTGGCCTTGGCAACATGGTCTTCCAACAGAATCCTTCAAACTGAAATGGTTTGCTATAAAGATGATTTTACTTCTTTTTCCTTGTATATCCGGAGCATACCATGCCATTTTGCTGTGTATTTAGCCGCTCAAGCACAGAAGAAATGATTACATGGAATGTTCTATTGTATTGTGATACTTGAGAGCTGTTTTCATTGTAATGTGAAGTTAGAACCTATAATTTCCTCCAAATTCCATAATGAACATTGAAGTCGCAATAAACATGTGTAAAAGGGTGTTTCTTCACATTTCCAATACAGGGTCAGAAAGTTCATAGAGTGGAAATACTTCTCTGAAATGAGCCACAGATAAGATATGCAAATGAGATGGTAGAGATGGTATAAGATATGCAAATGAGCTGGGTAGAGATGGTATAAGCCTTTAATCCCTGCAGTTGGGAGGTGATGGATCTTGGTCAGTGTGAGGCCGTCCTGGTTGACAGAGCAAGTTCTAAGACGATCAGGGCTACACAGATAAACTTTGTCTTGAAAAATAGAAAACAACACCAAAAAACTAAAAACAAAACAACCAACCAAAAAAGACCCAAAAAACAAAAACGAGATTCTGCTTTGGGGAATCCCAGAACTTACTCATTTGTTAGAGGCTTCTAAAATTCAAAATGTTGGGCTGGAGAGATGGCTCAGTAGTTAAGAGCACCACCTGCTCTTCCAGAGGTCCTGAGTTCAATTCCCAGCAACCACATGGTGGCTTAAAACCATCTGTAATGAGGTCTGGTGCCCTCTTCTGGCCTGCAGGAAGAGTACCAAGAATACTGTATACATAATAAATAAACACATCTTTTAAAAAAAATTCAAAATGTTTTTTAAACTTCTTCATAAAAATGGCTATCATCTAAAACAGTTTCCAAAACGATGGTAACTCTTCACTGTGTAGGAAGGCTGTTTCCAGGACAGTCGCTGTCACCTGGTTCATTGGTGGATCAAACTAGGAATTACCATTCGGATTACAAAAGCCAGAACTACAAACAATAAAATGTTATTCCATCTGTGTCCTGGAAAGACAATTTCAAAAAGACTCTTGGAGTTGAAGAAATTGTACGGGGGAAAAAAAAAAAAGACTCCAGTTTTGCTCTGACGTCCCTACAACTAAAACAAGAAAGACCCCCAAACATGTAGAAGCAAAAGCTGATTCTATGGTTCATGCTTTCCCTGTCACTAGAGTGAAGGTAAATATACAAGGGGGAAAAGGTGACCCCACTGGTTTAATCAATAACACCCTTATTTGAGGCTTTTATTTTTAAGCATTAAAAAACAAAGACTCAATCAAGTCTGTTGAAATTCACGCATAGTCTCTTTACTTCGGTTTTCAGAATAACATTCTTGGGCATCATTTCAAGTACTCCAACTGAAATTCCTGGAACTGAAAGATCCGTGGATTTAAGTTCTGTTTGCTACAAACTGCTTTGAGTACTGTCACTTGGCTGGGAAGTCGAGATGTTCAATTTGTAGTGAATGATTAAAACGGGCGACTCTAACCGCCAAGTTACTTAACCAATCGTTACATCTTCAAGGTTAAGTACAGCTGCTTCTAACTATATACTGCACTTGCACCAACTCCTAAGGGACCTATTTAAAATGAGTTCAGCTGTTCATGGTGGTACCTGACGGTAATCCCAGCCCAGGCAGGAGTGTTGTCAGTTCAAGACCAACCCGAGCCCCATCAGGAAACCAAACTAACACAACACTTCAGAAAGTCCTAACGCCTTCTGATCAGCAAGGCTGTTAAATTTATATCCGTATGTGGAAAAAAAAAAAAAAACTGGAATGACTTAAGTTTGACTTATTCAATAACTCAATGAATAAGGTTTCCCATTCTAATTACAGTATCAAGCATGTCTCTTCCAAAATCCTAAACACCTCTAACTCTTGATTCTTTTCTCTAAATCTGAATTAAAAATAAAATTTGTAAAACACCCTATATAGCAGGCTTGATTATATCAGTTGGTAAAACTTTATTTTACAAGCAATAGGAATTGGATCAAATGATTATTATAATCCAGAGTAAGTGTTTTATGACCACAGAAATGCCACTGTACACACTGCTAATACAGACTTAATAACACGATACTGAACTGTACAAGAGTTATTTATTTTCCTTAATCTCAAAGCTATTTTTAGTAGTACAAAAAAGCCATATTAACATTTTTTTCCATTAGAAAACAACAGGATGTACAAAACTTTGGATGAAAAGTATGTCAAATTGCATTTAGTCACTTGGAGGAAAATCCGCCACTCCATCAATACCACCCAGAGTATTTTAGGCAGTGATTAAAATCAAAATAATGCATCTTAATAAACCCCAGCTGTTAAAAGAACCTAGCAATATAGAATCATTTTCTACACAGTATTCTTCACTAATCACTTCAGGAGTTATTTTTCAAAATTCATTTCAGTTGAGTCCTACGACATGCCAGGCACCATACTTGGTCAACTAGGGATTTTTGAACAAGTTGGTTAAAGTGGGAAAGACCCACAAATCAGTCCTTTGGTTACCAGGTTTGACTTTAATCTTCCAAAACTCAGGATCAAGTTTCCTCTTTCCAAATGTTACTTGGTTTCATTAGTGGGGAGGGTGTTTAGAAAGAAAAGGAACCATTAAATGTGTTCCGTCATCTCAATTATAGGAGCGTTATCGAAAAGCTAAGCTATTATTCTTTATTAATACGATGTAATCTTGAGGTGCTACCACAGGTGTGGTTCATCTTTATCCTGAACCCCACCCTGCTCAAGAACAGCACAACAGGTGGACTATTTTGCATTTAATATAGCAACGGTCATAACCTCAATCAGTTAGGGTCCAGTAAAAATAACTAGTTATGAGATGGAAAAAAAGCATAAAATAAACTAGTAATAATTAATATATAAAGAATCATCTTTTCCTTTTGAAAAACAAGATGCTGACAATTAACTTTTTTAAAAAAAAGCTTGCAGCTATGCAGATGACCCAACATTGACAATGCTGTCCATTCAACATCATTACTTCCATATAGAAACCTATTTCTTAAAGTGTAGCACATCATTTAAGCAATAATTTGGAAATTAGCCAAAAGGTAAGTCTTATACTAGCAGGTCATGTACCACCAACATTTAAACATGTTCGGCCATCTTTTCACGACTTTTGTGCAGCCTAAACTCAACACTCGGATTGATCCTACAATTTAAGTTTCTGGACCTGCATGACAAGAAAATGGTTTATGAAATAGTCTCATAAGACATTCTAGTCTTAGGGTCGAACCACTTTTGTCTTACATGACTTCATCTGGCATGCTATAACTACAGAAAAAGGAACTGTCAACGTTTAAATGCAAACTAAAAGCAGATACGTGGTAACAACTGACACAGTAGATCTCCCGACATATGTAATCTGACGCTGATTTATGACTTCAGAGCTTGAAAACGTCATATCAGAAACCACAACCAAATGTACTTGATGGCATGCAAGATCTTCCTAAAAATTAATCTAAGACCTAGACGTCAGTCTCAGAACATAAAAAAACACAACAAATTTGTACATTTTATTCACATTTATTTTTTGCTTTTAGTGTGCTCACAGAAAATTAGAACACCTTAAGCAGGAGTTGAATAGCAATGTCTGTAAGGAAAGTTACATTCCAGCTCTACGCCAAATTGGTCGACGCTCCTCCAGTATTTACAAAACACGATAGACGAGATGCTACACAAAACCATTGCATCTGAAGATTTGTTTTTCTTTTATTCTCAAAGACAACTGGAAAAGAAAGCATTGTCTGCTGTAATCAAAAACATACCACAGTATAAACAGTAACCATTCCACTTATCACAGCTTGGTTGAGTTTCAAATTTGTGTTTAAAAGGTCCAAGATGACTGAAGTTTTACAAAAATGGGCAGGGCGGAGAGTTGCAAACTTCATGTGCTTCTGAAGGATATCAAGATTTGTTTTTATACAATAGTCACAGTTAAAAACACCCTGCTGGTAATACATAATTACACTTTATTAAGGTCATAACCAGCAATAAACAATAAAGCCTATACACTTGTAATTCTACGTAATCACTGACTGGTACAGCTAACATGAGATAAGCAAGAAGTTCCTATCGTTTAGATGAACTCCTAAGACTATGATCTTTTTTTTTTAAATCTGGGTATTGGTGTTTTTATTTTTTTCTCTTTCCTTCTTATTCAAAACTTGTAGTGTTGTAAACCTGCCTCACAAAATACATCGTAATAATTTTTCTTTAAAAAACAAAAACAAAAACAAAAAAACCCTAAGCCTTTACACCATCATTTCTAGTGGCATATTATCTTGGCAATGTTGTGCACTGCTTCAATTTCCCATAGTGGCCCCTATCACTTCATTTGCTATTCCTTTTTGACCCACCCATCTCCTTCATATATGGGCATGTCCATAGATTTGACAAAGAAAGTTTACATTTTTTTAATAAAGATGCAAAGTATGCAAAAAACATTAATACTGATGCAAAAAAAATTAAAAATAAAGAAAGAAGAAAGAAGGCAGAGGAAGCTGTCTACACTGTCCTCGACCTGTCGGAATGGTGGTAACAATGCTCTGAGATGGGATCTGTGGGACTTAAAAAAAAAAAAAAAAGAAAAAACGAACAAAATTTGCTGCTAAAAAAAAAAGTGTAAAATTAAAAAAAAAAAAAGAGGACATCTTTAAAAATCAATCCCTGGTTGTAGACAAGTTCTCCAAAACCAGTACCTGGCACCACTCCAACAAACAAACGAGGGGAAAAGTTCTTCGATGACGTAAGAGGCTCGCGCTTACTCGGCCGCGGCGGGCGCGGGGGACGCCTCCGGACTGCACTCGGGCTGCGGCTCCGGCGATGCGGTGGGGGCCGCGGAGGCCGCGGCTTCCTCGACGGGCGCCTCCTGCTCGGGCCCGGCGGCAGAGGGCGCGTCGCCCGCGGTGGCGGCGGCGCTGGGCGCGGGCTCCTCGGCCTTCTCCCCCGCGGCCTCCGACGGCTCCTCGGCCGGCGGCTCCTGTGTCGCCGGCTGCTCGGGCTGCTCGGGCTGCTCGGCCTCCGCCGCCTCGGCCTCCCGCGCCTCTCCGCCCGCCGCGCCCTCGGCGCCCGCCCCGCCCGCCTGCTCCCCCGGGGCCGCGCCCGCCTCGCTGGTCGCTGCGGCTGCTGTCGCCTCGTCCTTGGCGCCGTCGGCGGTGGCGCCCTCGGCCTCAGCGCCCTCGCCCGCCTCCTTCTTGTTCTTCTTGAAGGAGAAGCCGCTCAGCTTGAAGGATTTCTTGAAGGAAAAGCGCTTCTTTTTTTTTTTCGGGGTCTCGCTGCTGGGCGACGGCGCGGCCCCGTCCTCCGCCTTGGGCGACGACGTGGAGGAGGCGGAGGCGGCCTCGGCCTCGGCGGCGGGGGACCCGGGCTCGGCGGGCTCGGCCTCGGCGGCCTCCTTCTCGGCGGCTCCGGCACCCGGCTCGGGGGCCGCGGCGGCCGCCTCGTCTTTGTCGGCCGCCGAGGGGGACGCGGCGCCACCGCCCGCAGGCTCCTCCTTGTCGGCGGCCGGGGCGCTGCCGTTGGCCTGCAATTCCTCCTTGGCGCCGGGCTCTGCGGCCGCGGGCGATGCGTCCCCGTTCACTTTGACGTGGCCATTCTCCTGCGGGGCGGAAAAAATAAAAAACAAAACAAAAAAACCGAGAGTGTCACACGGAGCAGCCAAGGCAGTGCGATCCCCGCCCACCAGGGACCAGCTTGGGAAGGGACCCGGCCGCCCGACGGCACACTCGGCACGTAGCCCGCTGGCCGCGGTGGGAGAAGGGACACCGGGTGCCCAGATTCCCGGGGTTACGGAGAGGAGCCCACGAGGTCGGGGCGAGCCACTCTCCCAGTTTGCAGCAGGTTACCCATCCCTCCCGCCCCAAGGACCGGAGCCCCGCGGGCCTCGGGCCGCGCGTCCCGGGCTCGGCTCCGGCAGGGGGCGCTGCGCCTCCACCATACCGAGCCGGGCGCAGGCGGGCGGGCGACGGGCGCCCAGGGGCGGGGCCACCCCGCCCTGCCTAGCCGGGCCCTGCCCGCAGGCCGAGGCGCCCCCGAGCCCGGATCGCGCAGCCTGGGAGTCCGCAAACAAAGCTCAGGTGGCTGCTGGTCGGCCTCTCCGAGGCTCTGAAACCAGCAGGGCCGGGGGAAACCCATTATTTCTGAAGTCTCGGCCCTGCTTCCACGCCCACCTTCGCCCATAATTCTGTTCATCGGGGCGCGCCCGGGCAGCTCCTTTTGCATTTTTGAACGGCTTTAAAGCCTCTTGAAAGAGCCGGTCTTGCCCGGAGTCGATTTTGAGCAGGAGAAAGCCACACGGCCTTTGCTCTAGGAAAAGAGGCGTGGTGGGTGCCCGGTGTTTGTGAAGCAGCCAGCTATGGCCGACCTCTTTAGCCCACCCAACCATGGCTCTCTTTTTCTCTCTCTCTCTCTCTCTGCCTGGGTCGCAGCAACACTGGGGCAGTCCCCGAGGGTGGCCGAGGTGCCACTCACACGAACAGTCAGTACCAAAACACCAGAACTTCTCCCTCTTGGCCGACAGGAAAGGGTCTTTAATAATCCACGAAGGATTCCCAGCACACTAGGGTTAGCATTTAAAAAGTCGTATGGGTGTGTAATTACACAGCTACAAAGCAGACCCATCGAAAGGCACTTGGAAAAACTGCCTGTCCGGCTCTAAGCAGCCACCTTTCCAAGAACCTAGGGCACACTGCCTCTGGATACAATAAGCCTTCTCAGCTTGCCTTTCTCCACCGCCATCCGCGTTGGCTCCCCCCTTCCTACACACACATACACACACGCGCGCCGCGCGCGCGCACACACACACACACACACATACATACACACACAACCACACCAGAAATCTCAAAGACGACTCAATCTCGACAATAAATACGAGAGCCACCCAAATACCGCTGTGGCCCCAAATACAAATGCAACCTGAAGAGGTGTGTGTGTGGGGGGGGTCACCTAGCTAGTCACTTTCAGCCTGTCTCCAAACCACGCCATTTTAGAGGATTTATCACTCCTTCTCCCCTCTACTCAAGAATTCGCCAGGATCCTTAGGAACCAACCACTCCTTTGAGGTGGGGGCTAGGGAGGTACCCTCCTTATGAAAAACGGACAATTTAGGCTATCGTCTCCCATTCAACTTTCAAACTGGGGTCTGGCCACGCTCCTCTCCCCGGAATGCGCCTCGGGCGCGATCAGCGAGAGGGAAAGGCGTCCAGATTAGAGAAAGACAACCAAGAAATGCCCAGAACCACAGGTAGAATTTACCTGCCCATTTGCTTTGGAAGGCGACGAGGCCACAGCCGCCTCCCCGGGCCTCTCCGCGGCGGCTTCTCCCTTTGCTGCGGTCTTGGAGAACTGGGCACCCATGCTGGCTTCTTCAACAAAGAAACTCAACAGATCCAAGAGAGGAAACAAAGAGCCTTGGGTTGGTGTAACGACGGGGCGAGCAGCAGCAGCGGCAGCGGCAGCAGCAACAGCGGCGGCGGCACACACACCGGAGGGAGGGGGTGGGGGTGGCGAGGAGGACAGAAGAGACCCGATTAAATACACTCCGGATAAAAAAATTTTAGTCGAAGAGATCAAAAAGCAGCAGCACAGGAGGGAGGGAAAAAGGTGGAAAAGTCGAGCTCAAAAAAGGAGCCCAAGTGTAGTTTTTTTTTCTAAAAAAAAAAAAAGAAGTAATAAAAAAATCCCAGATTTGTAGCCGCACTGTAGACAAGAGGAAAATGGAGAAATCTCCCTGGTTGCTAATAAGATGCGGGGTCCAACGCCCAAGTGCACAGATGAATGGGCTCGCGGGCGCTGACGCGGCCCCCGCGCGCGCTGGCCAATCCGCGCGCCGCACACAAAGCAGGGGGCGGGGCCTGCGCTTCGGGCGAACAATGGAGCCGCGCTTTGCAAACGGTTTGAAAATCAGCCTCAGACCGAGAATTAATGTCCTCCAAATAAATAAATCAATTAAAAAATACGTGCTTCTCGTCTCCCACGGCCTGAATATAATCATGCATCTCTTGATTGGCTTGCTTTGTTTGGAATCAATTAACCCGGGAGGGGGTACTTATGGATGGGGGCGGAGAAAGCTTTAACTTGACTCGCATTGACTCTTGTCGGTCTATATCCGTGTCTGTCTCTCGCCACTCTCTCCCCTCCCCCATCTTCCCGTGTGTTTACGTGTATGAGTGTGTATGCAAGTGTTAAAGACAATGGGTAGGATTTGTGTGCGCGTAGCATGTTTTCTTTCTTCGCGTTCCATATGAATTTCACAGATAGTGCGCAAGGTTTTGGGTTTTTTTTTTTTTGGCTGTTTTTTTTTAAACTGCTGCAATTGTTAAATCGTCCCACACTGAAAGGTATTTAAACCACGAATATCGAATTTCATCTAGCGAGATCTCCAGTTGGAATTAGGTCTGTAGGCCAGATGTGGGAAATGCCAAAGCAGCAAACAGCCTAAGCCACGCTCCTTTCCCTCTCCCGCAGGCGTGAAATAAAATATTTTGAGATTGGTCTTTGGAGCGCCTCAAATCGCGTCTCTCCGGCTATTCCAATTAGCGATCACTTTTCCACCAAACACTGTGAGGACCATTTGCAGACGATCGAAACTGCTTGCGTTTTATCACTGTATGAAACGACATAATGGATTTCCTCTGAGATAAAACGAGACAGCGCCTTGAATGCAAGAATCCATATTTACAGTTGGGAGGCTGCTACTCTGGTCGACAGGGTTGTTTTCAAAGCCGGCTGCCAACATCGGAGGGACTTTCATTTTGAACGTGTGTGTGCAAAGCAGCGAGTGTGCTCCTGGAAAGGAGGCAGCAGAAAGGAAATTTTAAAAGACCGATTCCGAGTCTCAGAAGAAATCGCCTGCAGTGTTCAGAGACAGCAAGAAAATCCCTGGAGACTCCACGTCTAACTCCGGCTAGAGGCAAAGCTCTAGAACGCTGTGTAGAATGTCTCTCTAGGTCACTACACCCCTTACCACCGAAGCACCAGACGCTATTAGTGTGTCAAAGACAAGGCGTTGATTTAATGTACTGGAGGGGAGAGGGGGTATAGAGGGTGCAACCTAATAAACATTTCTCTACCACCCATAATTTCGCTCATGAAAAAATCCAAACCATCTTTTGTCGTTTGCATTTAGTGACCGTGCAACGTGAACGATGGAGGCCAGCAGTCGAGGGAATGGTTCGTTTCTCTTGGTGTTGGCTCGGAATTGTCAAACAGTTTTATTTTCTGTTCATTGTAGGGAAATAGGTCACATTTTGAGTGAAAAGGACAGTTGGTTCAAGCCAATAACCCTTTGTTCGAGTGCTGTTTGACAGTCACTGAGCAGAACATCCTTGCGTGAAGCTCCATCTCCTGACTGTCCAGTTCCTTTAGATACATTAGTCCATCCCGAAGCCATATTCCACAGAGCAGCTGCAAGGACCATTCCGTCGAAATACATCTTGCCAACCAACGTGTTAGCACCCGTAAGGGAGCCTTCTGGCCTGGCCTGAGACCCCAGCCGTCAGGATGGACGCGAATCCCTCTTATTAGCAGTTCCAACTTGAAAAGCCAACTGGACTGATCCAACGCCACCATCCAGGAGATTCCCAAATGCTCAAAAGTCAATCTGTCCCCCCACCCCCACAGGAACCTTGCCCCTTCCTCTGAGTTCCCCTCCGGTTTTAAATTGGGGTGATTGCTAGTCCGCTTTCAGATTTTCTCCCAGACATTCGGGGGCTGCTTTTATGGCTCCTTTGTTAACAGGCTGCGTGCAGCTTTCCCCCCTTTTCTTTCTCCAATGCCTATTTGCCTGGTATCGGCTCGTCTCCCAGGCAACCGCGAGGAAGATTCGGAGCCCGCGGCGCCGGGAGGGGGAAGGGGCGGAGCCCAGCGGGGTGGGGGCGGGGATGCGCTCGAAGGGAGGGGCGGTAGGAGTGGGTCTGGTGGAGACCCCGGGACCCACGCGGAGCAGATGGCCGCGCCGGGGCGTGGCCGTAGAGCGTCAGGGGAGCGAGGGAGCCAATCGGTCCCAGCAGCTGCGCGGGAGCGAGCAAACGAGTGTAAACAGGCAGGCTGTCATGTGCCCCCCCCCTCCCCCGCGGTCCCTACTTTGCAGCTGAAGACGCGATTTCCTTTGGATAAGAAAGTACTTTTTCAGCGTAGTTGAAAAGCTGGCGGTCCCCAAGAGAGAAAGTGGGGAAGAGGGTTTGAGCAAGCTCTAGCTCATGCTCCCCTTTTCTGGGCCCCCTCCACCCTCCTCAGGCAACCACTAAGCCTAAAGGGCTGTAGGAGAGGCAAAGGATGGGTGAGGGGGGCAGGGCTGGGAAAATGGAAGAGTTTGAGTCGGCTGTGGGCCCAAAGGACCATCTGCAAGCTTTTGGAGCTGATGGTCTTAGAGTACTGGAGCTCCTCAACGTTTCGGTGGTCTCCCTCGCAGAGTTAAGGGTTTCAAAAAAAGAAAAGAAAAAAATCGCCAAATTCATTTATAATAAGTGAGATTCAAAAAGCCAATAAAAAGTACATTAAAAATAAGAAACTGGCTCCTGCAGCCGACTCAATAGGGGAAAACAGGACTTCATTCTTTATTTGCACTGTTTTGGGAGCGACATAGAGTCTTAACAGTGACTTCCACCCCTTTGCAGCCCAGGCTGGTCTAGAACTCATGACTCACAGGCTCAGCTTCTCAAGTGCTGGCAGCTAACAGTTGTGTACCACTATTGGCCAGTTCTGTGTTCCCATTTTATTTTGCTCTGAAATTTTCGAAGATGAGGAGAGGGCTGTCGAAGTGGCACGGTAGGTTAAGAAAGGTGCTTGCCCTCAAGTCTGAAAACCCAAGGTCCAACCTAGGACCCAGATGGAGGGTGGAGAGAACCAACTCTCACGAGTTACTCCTGAACCTTAGCAGGTACATCGGCACATACCACCACCTCCGTCACACACGACAACTAATAAACGTAATACAATGTTGATAGCCTGTACATGGTCTTCTTTAAGGATACACTGAGTATGTTTAAAAGATCTCAAAGTTATTTTTCCATTAAACATGAGCACTTAAACTTTAGAGATCCTTTCACAACATCTCGAGGGCATGCTGTATGTGAGAACCTTGTGATATGGACTTAATTTCAAACAAGTAAGAAGGGCAAAGATAGCCCATGGTCTCCTGGACCTTACATTCAGTCTCTCGCTGGCCGGGGAAGACAAGAGGAAACCTATCCTGAAGAGGCAGCAAACACGAATACGTCCAATATAGCAATAGGCAGTAGTCACCAACAAATAAATATGTGATTTTAAGTGGCTGTGCTCTGCAGGAGAACACAAGGAACTGTAAGAAAGTTTAATCTAACCCAAGAGTTAGAGAAGGATTGTCCAAATCTGGCACAGAAGTGGAAGCATAAAGGTGGAGTGGGGTTGAGCCAGGTGAAGATCTGCTCGCGGGAGAGCAAACAGAAAGAGCCCCCAAAGAGAGAGGAGTTTGTGGTCCGACGTGGGGGCAGCTAGGATACATTGTAGAACAGAAATGAAGTGCGCAGATCCAGGGATCTGGAGGCCGGGGTGGTTTAAAATGGAGGTGTAGGGCTGGGGAGGTGACTTAGGAGGGGAAAGCGCGTGCTGGGGAGGTGACTTAGGAGGGGAAAGCGCGTGCTCTGTGCAAGCGGGAAGACCTAGCTTCAAATCCTCAGCACCCTTGTTAAAAGCCTAGATGTGCCTGTAGCCCAGTGCTGGGGGAAGATCTCTGTGATTGACACCTGGCATCTCTTCTGACCTTCATCTTTGTGCACGTGGTCTTGGACCCACAGGCACTCATGCATACAGCACAGCACACTCACCTATGGATGCACCACCATACACACAGTTCTTAAAAGAGTGCATAAGGATTAGTGAGCATTCTAAGTGCAAATGTTATCCGAAGCCAGGTCATACGAACTTGCAACAGGAAGAAGGTAGGATCCAAAAATCACTGTGAGCAACTTCTGCTATCAGAGGAAAGGCAGAAGAGGAGAGGCTGAAGAAGGAAAAAAAGAAAAGAAAAGAAACTCCTAAGAGCAAGTAAAAAAATAAAAAAAAAATCAAGCATGTGGTCAGAGAAATTTGGTGACAGGGTATGGAGGAAGAAGGGCTCCTTTTGCCAAATGTTAGTGTGCAATCAAAAAAGAAAAAAAGACTGAAAACATTACAGAAGTTACTGCCTTTTTTCTTTTTTCAAATGAAACCTCATTCATAGTGGCTTTCCTTGAACCCTCTATGTAGCCCAATCCAAGCTGTGCTTGTGATCTCAGCAATCCTCTTACTTCCGGGTCCCAAGTGCTGGGCTCGCCAGCTTAAACTGCCACAACCAACTTCCCAGAGCAGTTTTTGCAGCATGCTGAGAAAGGATGTATGTTTAGGGCTTGGTGTGTTGAGCAGCTTGACTGAGCGAAAAGTTTAGAAAGACAAGGCAGAGTTTGTTATCACCTTGAATAAAGATATTAGCGCATGTTTGATGGACTGGAAATGATTTCATAAGAAAGCAAATGCTATAAAGACAAGAGGAAAACTGTGGATGAGTCTGAGATGGTCCAGTTGGTAAAGTGCCTATCCAGAAAGGAAAAACCTGTGTTCATACGCACCGCAAAGTGGAGAATGACGTAATGACATCCTTGAAAAGGCAAGAGTAGAGATGGAGAGGACAGATATACACATGCATTATATATACACATACCATGTATATACATGTACATTGTATATACACATACTATATATAAATATATGTGTGTGCATATATATATGTGGACACATATATGCATATATATTTATTTATTTATTTCATGGTCTCACATAGTCCAAGTTGGTCTTGAGCTCACTAGTATATAGCTGAGAATGACCTTTTACCTACTGGTCCTCCTGCCTCGTATCCTAAGGGCCGGGATTACAGACATGTACCTGGCTAAGAAATGAGTTGGCTTTTGAAAGAGACTGGGTTCTTTTCAGTAATGAGGAAAAGAGGACACATACAAGTTTTCTGGTGGAAAAATAAGGAGAAACTCCCTTGTGATGGCTTCTCTTTTCTCTTGATATCAACTAAGAGTAAGGAGACAACGAGAGATTTGAAGCTTGGTTGTATTTTAGATGGTGTGGAAGATGAGGAACTGTAATTTGGGGTCACTGGAGGATGTTAGGGAAACAGCAAGTACTTCTTTGAGCTGCACACAAACTTTCCGTTGGTTAACAGTGTCCATTACAACACTCTTCAAGATTGCCATTCCCCCTCCCAACCTATACCCAGGTACAGAATAGAAGTTGCGCAGAATAAAGCACAGGCTAAAATGGTCTCGCTGTTGTAGAGCTCAACTTTGCTTAGTTCTTGTGATTTTACACAGATGTGTTTAAAGGAGGGAGGGGCACGCTGTGTGCTTACCACTCACTGCTGGAGTCTGTGTTTGGCTGGCCTCTCCCTAGACTCGGACCACTATCTTCCTCTAGCCAACATATTCCCAGCTGGTATCTAACCAGGCAAGGGAAGAAAATGCAACACGGTCCATTAAGTGTTACCTGGCTCCCAGTTTTTATTAGGCACCTCTACAAGCTTCAGTCATTGTACTAAGCACAGAGTAGAGAGGGGCTTTATTATGTTGTAAAGCCTGTGGGAAACATGCACCTTCCTGCTTTTAGGATTTGCTGCAGTGCACCACATGAACTGCCCCTGGCCTGCACACAGACGAGTACTCCACAGCCAGGAAACTCAGCGTTAGGTTACCTGATCTGAAGAAGAGGGCTAACATATCTACAAGAAGAAAGAAGTTTCTGGAACTTTGGGTCTCCTGCAGATATATAAGTATTTATTACAAAAGCATTGTACGTCCATGTCTGCTAAGAGTCCGCCAGTTGAATTAATGAACTTTTAATATCAGAAAAGACAATAGAAGAGTAGGGTGTATTTTAGACCAGTGGGAACAAGACACAAGGAAAATTTCCAATATTTCTCCAGAACTCTGGCATTTCTTTTTCTCCTTGGTGGCAGGGCATAGGGGTTCCACGCTCTAGCCCAGGCTGGTATGAAACTCACTGTGCAGATCAGCCTGGCCCCAAACTCACACGATCCTCCTGCCTCAGCTGCCAGAGTTCTTGAGTCAGTCACCACACCGTGAGCCACCACACCCGATCTTCTAGAAATTCTGAATCCACGCTCACTCATAGCATTCACGGTCGCCTTTCTCAGAATGAGCTCTCCTGACCTTCCTGGAACAGGCAGGACACCTTCCTTGTGTGCCTTTCGAGAAGGTGAGTTGGGAGGGGGAGGAAGCAGGTTCCCTCTCAACTTGTTTGCAGAGATAACAGGAAGCTGAGTGCGCAGGAGCAATCTAAGATTTTACTGGAAGGGTCAGGTTCCTCAGCTGTATTACAAAGTTACCTAGATTTGTCTTGCGTTGTTCTGACGTCTTACTCTGGACTGTCTAGCCAAAACGGAAAGAAGGAATTTCACATGATAAAATGCTGAATCTTGCTGGAAGGTGGTGCACACCTTTAATCTCAGCACCCAGGAGGCAGAGACCGGAGGATCTCTGTGAATTCAAGGCCAACCTACAAAGAGTGTTCCAGAACAGCCAGGGCTACCCAGAGAAACACAATCTTAACTCCCTCATCCCCCCCGCCACCAAAAGAGGATACTATAGGAACCAGAAAGAGGGTAATTTTTCAGTGTTATTTTTAAGTCATAAGTCCTTTGTAATATTAAAAAGGAAGTTATAGGCTGAAGAGGTGGCTCAGAGGTTAAGAACACTTGCTGTTTTAGCAGGGGATATGGGCTTGGTTTACAGCACTCACGTAGTGGTTCACAACTCTCTGTAACTCCAGTTTCAGGAACCTGACACCCTCTTCTGGTCTCCAGCTGCACAGGGAATGAACATGCTCCAAACTTTCCTACAATCAGTCAAACAATCATATACATGAAATGAAAATGAATAAATCTTGAAAACAAAAAAGTAAGATAAATAAGTGGCTAAAATAAGATATTTAAGCTATTGACAATTGTAGAAATTAAACATTTTCCTTGCCAGGCAATGGTGGTGCAGGCCTTTAATCCTAGCACTAGGAAAGCAGAGGCAGGAGGATCTCTGTGAGTTTGGGGCCAGCCTGGTCTACAAGAGCTAGTTCCAGGACAGGACAGGCTCCAAAGTTACAGAGAAACCCTGTCTCGAAAAACCAAAATAATAAATCAATTAGTTAATTAATTAAAAAATAAATAAATATTTCCCCACAATTCTGATTTATAATGTTATTATTTAATTTTATTTTATGTGCATTGGTGTTTTGCCTGCATGTATGTCTATGTGAAGGTGTTAGATACCCTGGAACTAGAGTTACACACAGACAGTTGTGAGCTGCCATGTGGGTGCTGGGAATTGAACCCCGGTCCTCTGGAAAAGCAGCTCATGTTCTTAACCACTGGGCCACCTCTCCAGCCCTATAATGTCATATTTAAAAGAACATATGTATTACAATAAATAAAAGTTTGTTACCCCACAAGAGGGAGGGTGGTGTTCAAATCTAAGGCCTTGTACATTCCAGTAAGTAGTGTACTCCTGAACTACATCTCTAACCCAATTAGAAGTCTTCAAGAGTGGGTTGTGGTGGTGCAAGTTTGTAATCCCAGGGAGGGTTAGTGAGAAGGATTATGCATTCATGGCCAGCTAGAATCTACTAGAACAAATTCTAGGGCAACCCAAGCTTCCTACTGACACTCCGTCTCAAATTTAAAAACTTTAATCTTCTGCTAGTCAGAACCTCAGCAAGGTTCCCTTGTTTGGTTGACTTTTCACTGACGTGAGCTTTACGTTAGATGTTGTGATAGGACAATTACATAGAACACTGTCCTACTTAGCTTTATTGTCAACTTGACACAGGAGAATTATCTGACAAGGGCGTCTCAGTTGAGAAGTTGGCCAGTTCAGGTTTGTTTTCCTTGCTAATTGATATAAGAGGAGCCAGCCCACAGTGGGTGGCATCCTTGCCAACGCTGGTGATCCTGGGCTAGGTGAGAAAGCTAACTAAGCGTAGCATGCTGATCCAGTAACCAGTAAGCAGTATTAAGGGAATAGAATCCCTTCTTCCCCGAGTCATTTTCACCAGAGTATTTTATCAGAGCAACAGAAAGTGAATCAGAGTAGACACTGACTTCCATTTGCTCAATAGATACAATAGTTCACAGCTGCTTTCTACCAGGCACTGGGCAGCAGAAGACAAACTAGGACACAAACATGAAATTAGCCTGGGAGTCTTGTATATTTTTGAGGTACTCCCAGGCCTATACAAACAATGAAAGCTATTTTTCTCTTGTTAAAAGGAAAATATAATTGTCTTGACACTTTACAGGTGTGTGTGTGTGTATCTTTTTTTTGAGACATGGCCTCAGGTATCCCAGACTGTCCTTGAACTCACTATGTACACTACGCATCCAAAAATGACTTTTAACTTTTGATCCTCCTGCCTTTCCCAACTCAAATGCTGAGTTACAGGCATGCTCCATCTATTTCTTATAATTGCTTACTATGATTTTTGTTGTTATAGAAACTGTATTACTTAGAAATGGAGAGTTGGCTCAGTGGTTAAGAATGCTGGCTACCTGGGTTACATAATCAGATTGAGGGCCAACTAAGAAAAGATATTAATGGTGGGGCTTGCCTTTAATCTCAACTCTTGGGAGGCAGAGGCAGGTAGATCTCTGTGAGTTGAAGGCCAACCTGGTCTACAGAGCAAGTTCCAGGACAGGCAAGACTACATAGAGAAACCCTGTCTTGATTGACACCCCACCTCCACCAAAAAAAAAAAAAAAAAAAGTTGAATTAACTCCCACACTCAAGAAATAGCCCCACCCCTCACCACGGGTGGGGGAAAATCAACTCTGGTAGCTAGGCCATTTGAGAGCTCGTCTGAGGTTGGCAGCAGTGGCCCTGAGTGACCAGCTCAACTACCACCCAGGCCCACAGCCGGACCTGGGGTTGGCCATCCTAGTTAGCATCTATCTGATCTAGAACTTGCTGGCGTTTGTGAAGGGACTGGTCCTGTGGAACAATACCCGCAGAATCTTCATGACTTGGGGCAGCCTCGGGATAATCCGAGAGGAGTTTCAATAAGGATATAGTGATGACGGTGTACCAGGAGCTAGACCCTGGAATCAGACCAGAGACCCATTGCAATGGGCATTAACAAATAAAGCTGACTGAATAAAAGGGTCTGCTGTGTGACACACCATGGCTCCCAACGCCACCAGGACGAAAGGAGAGCTGGAGAAAAAAGAAACGTGGAGGAGCAAGGAATTTTTGTTGCTGTTTTGTTTTGCTTTGTTTTTTTTTCTTTTTGTTTGCTTTCTTGTTTGGTTTGATTTTTTTTTTTTAATTGTCATGTGTGGGGCCACTGCAGAGGGGAGGAGAGGATATGGAGGGACTGGAAGGTGAGCAGAATTGAGGTGTATGATGTGAAATTCCCAAAGCCTCAATAATGAAATTGTGCTAAGTGAACAAAGGAGGGCTTTTGATGGAGCTCAGTAATAGAGGCTCATCTGACATGCACAAGACCAGGTTCAACAGAATCCATTCTTGGGCCTCAGAGAATGCATCACTCTAGGGTCAAAGCAGCGCTTCCATAGTGGAATGACACCATCTGAAGTAGTTAGTTGATTTCAAGTTCAAAGGTCTGAGAGCGTATTGCAGCCCTAAACAGTTGACTTGATAACTCTCAGCCAGTTTCCTTCCTTCTTTTCTTCCTTCCTTCCTTCCTTCCTTCCTTCCTTCCTTCCTTCCTTCCTCTCTCTTTTCTTTGTGAAATGTGAGTAGAAATTCTTGCTTCAAAGTGTTAAGATTTAACATTTCACAGGGAAGTGGTTGTAAACACCTTTAATCCCCGCACCAGGGAGGCAGAAGCAGGTGAATATCTGTTCAAGGCCAGCCTGGTCTATGTAATGAGTTCCAGGACAGCCAGGACTACACAGAGAACCCCTGTCTCGCAAAGCAAGCAAGCAAAGAAACAAACAAAAAATTTGATATTTGTCAGGTGTGGTGGTGCATACCTTTCAGCCAGCCATCGGGAGGCAGAGGGGGCAGATCTCTGAGTTCAGGGTCAGGTCTGAAGACCAAGTTCCAGGACAGAAAAACCCTGCCTTGGAAAATCAAAATAATAATAATAATAGTAATAATGATAATAATAATAATAACTTGATAGTTCAAACTAAGAATATAGCTCAATTTGCAGAGTACTTGCATGTACACCATGACTTTAATCCCGAGCAATCAATCAGTAAATGAAACAAATCCGAACCACCCACTATTTCAAGTTAGTTAAGAGACGGACTATAGTGGCACATACTTGCCACTTAGTGATTGAACTACACTTGAAGCTGAAGTGGGATGTTTTAATTTGCCTGGGCAGTGTACTGAGGCCTTGTCTCAAACTTAAAATATTAATAGTACAGAGATGTCTAAAGACAAATGGGTAGCAGCGGGAAGTTTCTTGTTGAGATTTGGATAAAACAGGCAGGAATATGATGAGCATTCTGAGACAAGTCGATTTGTAGCCATGTAGAAAATCCCAGGACGCGCTGTGTTTCCTTGCGAGTGTGTAATCTGAAATAAAAAAAAAATCAATCGGCACCTCTGGAGTGAAGGGGAAAGGAATTGAACCCGTATGGAAAAGATTGGCACAGCCATCGTGCACGGGCAGCAGGCATATCCAGGAGGGTTCTGTGTTAAAGAAAAACAAGGACCACCTAAACGTTTATTCATAAAGGAAATATTTGAAATGTACCTCCACCTCTCTTTTTCTTTTCCCTTTTCTCCTGGAAAGCATTCTCGAAAGAAAATTTAAGGTATCTGGGATTATCAAAAACCATGTGTGAAGAGCAGACAAAGTTCAGATTGAATTGGCATTGTTGATATGGGCACAGCCACATCAAGGATCCCAATGCCTCAGCCCCATGGCAGTGGGGTAAAGCCTTCACGGATCAGGCTTAGAGAAACGGCAAAGCCTTCCTCTGTTTCAAGCACCACTGACTGCTCTTTGGTTAAGACCAGTGTCCAGTAAGTTTTCACCAGAACCACATCTTCCTCTGCATGTTTAGTGCTTAAGACTGCTCCTCTACAGAGACCCCCACCCAGACTAGCTAACCCCTCAGTGGTGGCTTGATGAGAATGGCCCCAATAGAGTCATGTATTTGAAGGCTTACTGAGTCCTGTTCCGCCCCCCAAATTGGTAAAACTGTTTGGGAAGGATTAGGAGTGTGGGCTTGTTGGAGGAGCTGTGTCACTGGGGACAGACTTTGCAGGTTTAAAAAGTCCACATCATCCGTCATTAGCTCCTCTCTCTGCCTGGTGCTTGTGGAGGGAATATAAGTTTCCATCCACCTCTCCATTGTCACGCCTGCCTGCCCACGGCCATGTTCTCTGCCATGATGGTCATGGACTCATCCCCTGAAAGTGTAAGCAAGTCCCCAGTTAAGAGCTTTCTTCTGTAAATTGTCTTGGGTATGGTGTTTCCCCATAGCAACCGAACAGTGACCAAGCCACTCTCTTCCTTGTGCTGTGCATAGTAAACACTGGCAGAGTTGGGGATGTGTAATAGGTGTCCTCTATCCAAGTGGTCACAGCCTGTGGGATCCCAGCTTTCTCTATGAGAATCCGTCATTACCTCACTCCTTGTCACCCCAGCTGGGTTTCCAGGATGACGTCATGCCGCTCATGGCAGCCCTTCGAAAGCACAGCTGGTGATTTCATAGAGTGCTGACTCTTTCTTCCAATCTCTCTCTCTCTCTCTCATGAGAAAGGGGGGTTATATTTCTTAAGTAATGCCAGTTTTAATGGACATTTAGACATTTATTATTAAGCAAACTCTATAGCCCTACATGAGGCTTTTCTTTAAACTGTCTTTTCGTTACTCCATGGCTCACTTGTTTTACAAGGCAGAGTTGCTTATCCTCCCTTGAAAGTCTCATCAGAGCCATAGTCAGGAGAGCCAGCAATGAGGTATTAATGGCAAACAACATATACAGAAATTTTCATTATCATAAGTTCCATCCTTCTCCCAGAAAATCCAGATGGGGTGATGAGTTCTCTTTAGATCTTCTCCCTGCCTTCCCCCACCCCCCGAGTGTTAGTTAAAACTCTTATTAGCAACAATGTGTGAATAATATGTTTACTCCTGAATTTTTTAGGGAAATAGCTTGTTCCATGTATGCAAATTTTATTTTTGTACATTTGCTCTTCTTTCAGTTTTGAATAAAACTGTTGAAAAGATAATTTATAATAATTACAATCCTCCTAGTTGTTATAATTCTCATCATCAAAGTCTTTGAAACATGAATACACCAGGGGGCAGAGCTATGGATAACATAACAGTTTTGGAATCAAATAAACTAAACTTGGAGTCCAGGCTCTGCTATGTTCTTACTTGGAATTTGGGGCTAGGTGACATTTTCCCTCCATGAAACATGGGACTAGTAGGGGTATTATCTCTTAGAACAGTGTTTCCCAACCTGTAGCTCACCAGTCCTTTGGTGGTCAAATGACTATTTCACAGGGTTCACCTAAAACCATTAGAAAACACTAATATTATGATTCATAACAGTAGCAAAATTACAGTTATGAAGTATGATTAAAATGATTTTATGCTTGGGGGTCACCACAACGTGAGGAACTGTATTAAAGGGTGGCAGCATTAGTAAGGCTGAGAACCACTGTCTTTGAGCTTTGGGGGACTGATTCTAAAGAGATAGATAGATATATAGACATATAGATATATAGATATATAGATATATGGGAAGTCCTGTTCTATGAGGACTGCATCATTAAATGACTGTAAGTCTGACTCCAGCGTTAAGGGTGGAAGAATTGGTATGGTATGGAAATGCCAATTCTGTTGGCATTTGAAGACTAGTGTCCACATGTTGGTTAAAAAAAAAAAACTGTTTTCTAGCCACTTCCCAGCTTCCAAAACAATATAAAATTCATTTTACGACAAGAGACATAGTGGAGCCTAAAAGGGGGAAATCTTTTTCCCTAGACTGCTGTTGCTCCACAGTGTGAACAGACACTCGACTAAATGCATTTTTGTAGGGAAAGGGTTTGCTTTGCTCACACTTTGAAAGGGTAGCACCAGGTGGGAAGGCATGGTGGCGGCCATGGCACTTTCAGTGTGTGGTTGGGACTGCTCAGAGGACCATGAAGCAGGAGCCTCTCCTTCTCTGGCTTTCTCTCCTTCCGTTTTTAATCAGTTTGGGGACACTGAACCACTGTATGGTGTCACCCATTCTCAGGTGGTCTTTTTTTGTCACCTTAACCAAGCCAGAGTCATTTGGGAAGAGGGAGCCTAAACAGGGAAAATGTCCTCACTAGATTAGCCTGTGGACAAGATTGTGGTACACTTTCTTTCTTAGTGATTGATGCGGGAGGACCCAGTTGTTTGTGGATGGTGTCACCCCTGGATATATGGTCCTGGGTTGTATAAGAAAGCAGGCTGAGCTAACCTTGGGGACTCCTCCACGGCTTCTGTTTCAGCTCCTGCCTCCAGGTTCCTGTTTTTAGTTTCTGCACTGACATCTTTCATGATGGATTCTAATTTGAGAGGTGAAATAGACCCTTTCCTTTCATGGTCCTCATCACAGCAACTGAAATCCTAACTAACATGACATCTCCATCACTCTGTTAAACCTCTCTGGGGACATTTTCACAGAGACACCAGAAGTGATTTCAAGCCCAGCCAAGTTGACAATGAGGATTAATCATCAGGCCAGGTTTAAAAGAATTCTTGCCTTTCAGGCTCAGGAGCCTTAAAACAACAACAAAAACAGATATCAGGTTTAAATCTTATAAATCTTATTCTCATCCTATAGACTCCAGATATCAACCAATTCAACAAATAATGTTCAACCCAGACCACTGCCTTCCCACACCAGGATGACAATGTTCGGTCTTTTGTAGCTGTTGCGTACACTGCACAGGAGTGAGGTGGGAGTTAGTTACAGAATTTTAGATCATGCTTATATTGAAAAGCAAATTTAAAAGTTGCATGTGTGGAAATGAAGTTCATAACAATACCCATAAAAACTCTCAGTGCCTCTGTGTCTCCTGAGCTTTTATGAGACTATAGCTATAGTTTGTATATAAATACAGAAAACGGAGGAGAATGTGAATGAAAAAAAAAGTTTGGGGTTTTATAACTATCGTGGGTTTCTGTCTTACCAAGAAGTGCTGTGTAGCACGGGGACTCCTTAACACTACGCTTTGAAAATTCTTATTTATTCTTGTTGGTTTCCCTCGAGTCAGGGTCTCCGGTTGCCTTCAGACTTCTGGCAGTCCTTGCCTCTGCCCCCTGCATCTGAGAATTCAGGCACGTACAACCGTGCCTGGCTTCCCATTAGAACTGTGGTTTTGTTTTCTTGAAATAGGCTGTTTATGTAATCCTGGCCAAGCCTCAGACTCACTGCAATCTTCCTGCCTTTGCCCCCTCACGCGAGCTAGAATTTCAGGCTTGCATTGTCATGACTAGCTCTATACACACACACACACACACACACACACACACACACGACATATATGTGTGTATACACATATGTGATGGTGCATGAGTTCTTTATTAGTCTGTTTTATTCCCTTGAGATACAGTCCCTTATTGAATCTGGAATGCTCCACTTTTAAGCAGGCTGGCAGCATTCAAAAATTCCTCTCAATACCTATCTAGCAATTTCATCCTCTTTAAATAGCCAGGTTAATTTTCATTGTTCATACAGAAAATGTTAAAAATATATTTAATTGATGAATATCTTGGTTATGTAAAAATTCCCTATAATATCATTAATATTTATGAATATTTTTGACCACATCTATAAGACTTTCTGAAGGATAGGCTATTAGAAATAGTATTATTTTAGTCAGGTATGGTGGTTTGTCACTGTCATCTCAGAACTTGGGACACAGAGCTAGGATGACCTACTGTGAGTTCTAGACCAGCCAGGGCAACATAGCAAGACCCTGTCTTAAAATAATACTGGCACAGAGAGATGACTCTGTTGTGCATTCATTGCTCTTGCAGAGGGCTTGCAGTAATTCATTTCTAGCATCCGTGTTGGTCCGAATGCAATCACCTGTGACTCCAGCTTCAACGTCCTGATTCCCCTCTTCTGTTCTTTAAGAGCATGTGGGCATACTTAGACATACACACACAATTAGACACACACACACACACACACACACACACACACACACACACACACACATAGACATGCACACACACACATACACAGACAAAGACACACAAAGCAAAATTTGAAAAAGAACTTAGAGGTCTAGTGTGGTGTTAATATCAGAATTCAGGAGACAGAGACGGGAATCTCTTAGTTCCAGAAGAGCTCGGTGTGAGACCCTGTTTTTAAAATACTTTAAAATGCTTTTCTTTTTTCTTCCTTCTTTCCTTCCTTTCATTTTCTTTTCTTTTTAGTTTTTGTTTTTCAAGACAGAGTTTCTCTGTGTAGCCCTGGCCTTGGCCACCCTGGTACTGACTGTATTGACCAGGCTAGCCTCAAACTTACAAAGATTCACCTGTGTCTGCCTCCTGAATGCTGGAATTAAAGGTATGAGCCACGACTGTCCTGCCAAAATACGTTTGAAAAGATTTTTTCTTTTAAATTTAAAGGAAGTAGGTTTCAATATATTCATGGCTACTGTCAAATTAACCTAACAAATACTGTGAAAACTGAACAGTGATGAAAATGCATTTTCCTGATTCCTTTATCAAAACTGCCATCTTTTGATTGATATTTCTTGTGTCTGATAGGAAATCACAAAACAATTTTTATATTCTCTTTTTAATTTTGTTCATCGTCGTTCTTTTATTTTACTGTGTTGGACTATTTGTTTTCTTTTCATTATTGATTTAGGGAAATCTAGTCCTTATACATGATAGGTAACACTCAATATAATTTCTGCCTTGTGTTGTGAATATTTCCTTTTTTAATATGGTCTTTTAACATGATATAAATCATGCTTTACCAAGTGAAAATTTAGTGTTCATTAGTGAACATTAACCTTAAAATTTGTAATTAATTAATTTATATGTGTATTTGTGTGAGTTTATGTGCATGTAAGCAGGTACCCATGGAGGCCAGACCAGGATTTTCAGTGCCCTGGTACTGGAGTTACAGGTGGATATGAGCTGCAACGAGGACACTGGGAACTACATTCGGGTCCTCTGTAAGAGTACTGTGAGTTCCCAGCTGCTGACCCGTCTCTCCAGCCCCATGTAAAACTCTGAAGTCAGTCATGGAAAACAATGTAGTCAGTTGTTTATGGTTGTAGAATATTAACTAGGCAAAGATGTGTTCTATTTGCTTATGTGACAGGTTATACTCTAACTGTATGAAGGTGTGCTACGTTTGTTTACGCTGCATTTGTTTAACATGTAAGAATGTGTGTAATTATACCAAGATGTGTTGCATTTGTTTCACCTTGCCTGCCCACGGCACCTGATTGGTCTAATAAAGAGCTGACCGACTAACAACTAGGCAGGAGAAAGGATAGGCGGGGCTGGCGGCCAGAGACAATAAATAGGAAGAGAAATCTAGGCTCAGGAGGGGAACAAGAGAAAAAGGAGGTGGAGAGAATGTGGGAGACGCCTGAGGCCTGAAGCCAGGCAGCTGGCAGCCAGGTAGCCACATAGGAGAAACAAGGAACGTAAGACATACAGAAAGAAAAAGTAAAAAGCCCCAAGGCAGAAGGTAGATAAAGAGAAACAGGTTAATGTAAGTTAAAAGAGCGAGGCAGAAATGAGCCTAAGTTGGGTCGAGCATTCAAAACTAATAATAAGTCTCCATTTCATGATTTGAAAGCTGGTTGGTGGCCCAAAAGAAAAAGCCTGGTATAGGTTATGGCTTCTGGTTTTCTGTTTAGGAATGACTTTGTTCTTTAAGACTATATATGCTCTTCTGTCTTCTTGTCATTTTTATTATTATAATTATCCATTCGACTATTTATTTTGAAAAACAGCATGAGGTAGAGATCTCACTTGACTTTCTCTTCCCTTGTGCCGGACAATTAGCCTGACATGCTACTGTTAGTATGTACTAGCTTCTAAAAAACATGGGTTTAATTCTGTTTGGCTCAACTTTCTGCCTATTCTTACATTAGTACAGTTTGATTAATTTATAATATATGATCACAATATATTCTGATGTCTAATAGAGTTTTTAATTTTGAGTTTTTAATTTAAAATTTTGATGTGTATGCATGTGTTGTTTGCATGTATGTCTGTGTACCACTTGCATGCCTGGTGCCCACAGAGGCCAGAAGAGGATGTTGGATCCTCTAAAATTGGAGTGACAGACAGTTGTGAACTGTCATGTTGGTGCTGGGAATTGTACTCAGGTCCTCTGGAAGAACAGCCAGTGATCTTAACCACTGAGGTATCTCTCTAGCCTTGTTGTTTTGCTTTTGTTTTGGAAGTCAGTATTCAAAAGGATTTGTTCTCCACAGTTTGATTTCAGAAAGATTTCTTCTCTGACGATTTGATGGGGGTAATACTGAATTAGTTAGCTTACATAACATTCGTAGATGCATAATATCTAGTTTTCCCTTGAAGCACATGACAGGACTCTGAATGCATCCTTAAATATGGGTTTAGGGCTGTAATTGCACAGTATGCAAATTATTCCCAGGAAACATATACTTTTTTCTGTTATTTTGAAGCCAGTTTCTTACACGTGTGCCACAGACAGGAGGATGTGACCCAGGCTGTCACACTGAAGTAACTGACAGCAGCATTCCGTCTAGGGTCCCAGCCTTCCATGTGCTGCCGCTCCTATGGGATGAGCTCTGCCAACACTTGCTCCCTATTGCTCTCTCACGGGCTCTTGAGGCAAGGCCATCCAGAACAAGTCAGTAAGCCCTAGAGCTAGAAGACAGTAAACCCACATGTAGTTAAATTTCTCAAATTCCACCCGTGCTCAAATGAGTGGCGTCTCTACTGACAGGAACTTGCGATCTTGTCTTTCTTTCCCCAATGCGTATGTAAAGGCTTCAGCTGGCTGAAAGTTCAGCCAAGTTTTTACAGTGTTATTTTCAGATTTTGCCTACAAAATTAGCTACCATCGACCTTCTCATTGATAACTGTTATATTTCATCAAACATGGAACCCCCTAGCCTGGATTGTTGAGCTAGAATTTATTGTCTGTCTTGAGGTGACGTAGGCAGCAATGGAGTATCAGTAATTGTCAGGCTGTTGAAATTTGCTTACTGAATATTCTGAACCAGAGTAAATTTATGAATTTCAGTTAACAAAGTTTGAAATGAGGAAAGCCAGACAGTTATTTTAACAAAGTTTAAAACCAGGGCAGAGAATGAATTCGATGTTGATGAGTGTGCTGGCTGCCAACTTTATGGGAGACTTGCTTCATTTCCTGGAATATACAGAAGGCTGGCACTCACTTTAAGGTCGTGTATACACCTGTGTGTCTTTGCCACAATTTGTTTATTCAGTCAAGAGCTCCCTGTGTCACTCGGGCTGGTCTACAGTGCACAGCAACCTCCCCCTCACCAGCCTCTCAGGTGTTGGGATTTCAGGCATGAACCACACCCACAGCATCTTCATTCTATTCTTAAGCACTAACATTCACAAACAAAATACTAATTAATGCCTTTAGGTCAGAGCATATACAACATTATTTAAAAAAAAATTTAAAACCAGAAATTCATAGAGTAGCCAGCTCACTTTTATGTTACTTCGTCAAAATTAAAGTTTGTAGATTGTAAATATATAGCTTGCTCTAGATAGGAAAGATTTAGGGTATGCATTGCCTGAGAGATTCAAAAGGCAAGAAATTGCGTGGAAGAGAGGCCAGTGAAACAAGTAGATAAGGAAACAATGTGAAAACAGGGCTTTGAAGGGGGTGCGGGGATTGGGGGTGGGGGTGGACTTCCAACCCCCTGTGAGGCAGTTATCAATTGCAGGAACAGGCCCACGTGCATCGAGTAGTATCCAGATTGAGAATTGTTGCACACCTGTTTCCCCTGACAATTACCCAGATGGCAAAGCCTCTTCTGCATCTACTGTTTGGAAGCCAAGTGGCGTTCCCGTATCTCAATGACTGGGCTTGGCTATGGCTTTTGTGTAGGTCGACATTCTGCATCCATATACACAGGCGTTACACAGAGTACCTTTGCCTTATACTTGTGGTACCTGTGATTGTCTTCCGGTGCAATGGATCTTGGGAAGACATGGTACAGAAAGTGATCTGTGCCAGACATCATTCCTGCTCTGTGCATTGCTGTTCTCCATCCAGAAAATGCTTTCATTTCCAAAAGCATTAAAAAGGGAAGGTGTGTGTTGTATTGTGTATTTGTATGTGAGTGTGCTCAACTATGTATGTAAGTATGGAACCCGAGGCTGATTTCAGGCATCATTCTGTACTGCATTATATCTTACTGTTCATTTGTTTTTCAAGACAGGTTTCTCTGTGTCGCCCTGGCTGTCCTGGAACTCACTCTGTAGACCAGGCTGGTCTTAAACTCAGAGATTTGCCTGCCTGTGTCTCCAGAGTGCTGGGATTAAAGGCATGCACCAACACTGCCTGGTTCCATTTAGTTTTGAGACAGGGTCTCTCATTGAAACTGTGTCTTACCCTTTACCTAGACTGCGTGGCCTGGGATTTAGTAGTCTCTATTCCCTCCTTCACTTTGTACTTCTGGGGTTATAGGCACACACTACCACAAACAACATTTAAGCAGTTCCTTGGGATTCCAACTTGGGTCCTCTTGCACATGCGACAAAGGTTTTACCCATTGACTTATCTCTTTAGCTCCTAAAAACTGTAACATTCCCAATAACACGCGTGAGGCTCCCTAGTGTCTTAGTCACTGCTTTATTGCTGGGAAGAGACACCCTGATCAAGGCAACTCTGATAAAAAAAAAAAGTGTTTAATTGGGGGCTTGCTTACAGTTTCCAAGGTTTAGTCTCTCATCATCAAGGTCAAGAGCATGAATGGTGCTGGAGTAATAGTTGAGAGGCCAGGCCGGGAGAGTGAGAAACTGGGCCTGGCCTGGGCTTTCGGAACTTCAAAGCCCACCCCCAGAGACACACTACCTCCAACAAGACCACACCTCCTAATCCTTTAAATCCTACCAAAGAGTTCCACTCCCTCCAACTAAGCTTTCAAATATATGGGCCAATAGGAGGACATTCTTATTCGGACCACCACAAATAGGTTTGTGGTTTGTTAATTGCTGAAGGTCTGTTCCTATGAAACCTGGGCTCCATCAGGCAGGCTTCCTGCGCTCGGTACAGGAGGCGCTGACGGCTGAACTGGAAGGCGTGTCCTTGGAAGCTGGTGCCTGGCCACAGAGGCCGGAAGCAGCCCTCTCAGGGCAACGGCGCCCCAGCTTTTCACTGAGGAAACCAGTGCGTCTTTGGCTGACCCATATCTTCACTATTCGAGGACTTGGAAGAGAGCTTCGTACAACGTAATTTGCCTGCTTGGCAGTCCTCTTTCTTTTTTAGCCAAGAGGCAAGGGGTTCATCAAACCGAAGTTGAACCTGCAGCTTTACTTGAAAAAAAAAAAATCACAGTGGCTGATGGAGGAATCAGCGAAGTCTTTGAACTTCTCAGGCAAGCCAGGCAAATTATAACTTGGTTCTTGACTGAAAGAGGAGTTTCCTTTTGAACTGCTTGGCATCCTGGGTACACAGTTCCCAGGCTTCCATAACCAGCACCAGGGGTGTTTTTGATTCACTTTTCTAGATGATGACGTTTCTTGTTTCTAGCTTCAATATACATCTTATTCTTACCTGAATAATTAGGTGACATACGTCTAGTCAAGCTAAATAAAGTCAAGTAACATAAGAATTAGCCAGTGTTTGCCGAGGAATCATTTTATGAATCCCAAATTGTCGTTTTATGTTCAGCAAAGTCCCAGCTCTCATTCTGATCAAATGTGATAGAAATTCATGAGAATCTATGAATCATCTTCAACTATGACCTTTTAATAAAGTGAAAGTTTGTTTTACCAATCTGCATATAATTGTAAGTGCCTCTGAGTTTAGCAATGCAAAGTACTGCTGTTAGTCAAGGGGTCTGTGGGTCGTGACTCCTTTGGGAACCCTCCATCTCCAAAAATGTTTACACTGCTATTTATAACGGTAGCAAAATTATAGTTATGAAGTAGCAATGAAAACAATTTTGTGTTTTGGAGTCACCACAACATGAAGAGCAGTATTAAAGGGTAATTAGGAAGGTCGAGAACCACCGTGCTAGATTCTGTTGTGAGAGCAACCACGTGCCTAGAAACCTGAAGGGGGTAGCATCCTTATTGTCCCAGATCCAGGTCCAGTTATAGTGTACCATTTTTTTTTTTTACAGAAGGCAAGAGCATCAGCACCTATCTCCTAGCCTCTACTTGAGAACCTTACTTACCGACTTTCTTACTTATTGTTACTCTTACAGAAATCAGAACAGTGAGGAACTCCTGAATTTCTAAGTTGAAATTCCTGCAGCACAGCACACAAATGTACAGACATCAACTAAAATAGATAATCAGCGCCAGGCGGTGGTGGCGCACACCTTTAATCCCAGCACTAGGGAGGCAGAGGCAGGTGGATCTCTGTGAGTTTGAGCCAGCCTGGTCATAAGAGCTAGTTCCAGGAGAGGTTCCAAAGCTACAGAGAAACTCTGTCTTGAAAAACCGAAAATAAAAAAGTAAAATAAAATAAAATAAAGATAATTAGCCTGACAACGTGACCTATAACTGAAATTCCAGCACTTAGAAGGCTGTGCTAGAAGGATTGATCCTAGTTCAAGTCTGGCTTGCTCTATACACTGAGTTCCAGGTACACCCAATTTAGAGCGGAACCTTGTCTCTGCAAAACCATTTTAAATAACAAAATAAATAATTACTGTTCTGTAAATACTACTGAAAATTGGCATTTTTTACTCTTTTAAAATAATTTTAATGCATCCATTGAGTATGTATGTGTGCACACTAAAGCAGTGCACACTGGTACACACACACCCTGGTGTAGTTCAGAGTTCAGAGAACAACCTGTGGTCTGAGTTAGGCTGGGGTAATAGAGTATTCAAGTTTTTTTCCTGCGACAATACTTTTTTTGGTTTGTTTGTTTGTTTTCCAAGACAAGGTTTCTCTGTGTAGCCCTAGCTGTCCTGAAACTCGCTCTGTAGACCATGCTGGCCTCCAAATCACAGAGATCTGTCTGCCTCTGCCTCCTGAGTGCTGTGATTAAAGGTGTGTGCCGCAACAGCCTGGCAGTGTGGGACAATCCTTCTATACAAGGGGTCAGCAGGATTTTGTGTGATGTGCTACATGGTTTCTAGAATGAGTGGGCAGCACATTAGTTTCTTTGGTAGCTGCAGCTAATACCACAAGCTAGATTACTTAATAGACATCGATTTTCTTGCACTTCTGGACCTGAGAAAGTAACCAAACCACCTTTGTATCCAGGCCTCATGTAGGTGCCGCCATCCCTTGGCACCCCTTGCTCTACTCCTGTCTCAGCTGCCACCCACATGTGACTTTTTTCTCTCTTCACATTTCTCTAAGCCCTCTTGTTATAAAGCCTGTAGTTATTAGGTCGGGGACACACTTCAGTCTAGTATGACCCTGCTTTAACATAGTTACATCTACAAAGACCCACAAAGGTCACATTCCGAGGTTCTGAAAGGAAATGAATGTTTGGGAAACACTATCAACACACAACGGGCCTCACAGTGTCTATTGTAACAACTGTCTTACAGTAGCAAAACAGTCTCAGGATGCATCCCTGGCTGACTTGAGACTGGCTATATGACTAAACAGAGCTTACAGAAATGCTCCTGCCTCTGCCCCCTAAATGCTGGCAGTACAGTCTTTCTTCTGATTTTCCCCCAGCAAGGACAGCAGAACACTCTTGGTTTGTAGATGACAGCATTAGTGCGCCAATGGAGAACTCTAGGCTGATATTTCTTCCTCCTGCTCACAAACACAGGGGCCAAATCCTGAGTAAACCTGTTTGTGATTTACATTAAAAAAAACTTTCACTGGATAACTCCATGTTCCCACAGAGAGGAAGCCAGACCAGCCCTCCATGAGGCCTATCTGGCAGCATCATTCCATACTGTTCTTGCCAAACTTCTGGTGAGGATTTAACTGTCAGGAGTAAGGAGTGATGTAGGCTTAAATGAAGAACATGACCTAAAGTTTTCGTGTTAAAGGATTAGAACATTTCCCACTGGGCTTGGAGTTCACTCTGCCAAAAGTTTGAGTATACTTTGGGGGCGATTTTAAATGAAAGGCATCGTGTGACTCAATGCCACATGGCATTCTGGGAAGATGTTCTCAATCCCTAGACACTCTGCAGAGGCCAGATACTGAGCATCTGAAAGGACTTTATCTTCTAATGCTAAGACTCACAATGGCATCCAGGGCCAAACAATTCTAAACTCTCTGTTTACTGCGCGAATGACTTCTAATAAATGGTATACAATATTATATATGAAATTATTGTTAAGGGTTGTGATTCTGTGGTTGTTTTTTCTAATTACAGAGGTAATATGTGCTTTACTGTAGATGAAAACAATGGCAAAATGAATAATATGAAAATCAAAATTCCTCATAATCCCAATTCCCAGAGATAATTTCTAAGAAGATTCTGGTATTCATTTTTTCAACCATCTTCCAGATCACGTAATTGCAAAGGCAGGTGAAAGGATACCCACTGAATACACATTTTCCATGGTTTTAAAGAGATTTTAGGACAAAGCTCATGAGCACAAAGAACAAGTGTGGTTAGGGAGGTGTTATAGCTCATTACACCCTGAACTTCCCATACATTGTTAGTCGATGTAGTAGTTGGGTTTCTTCTGGCCAAGGCATACATAGTTTGGATTTGTTTTACTTCTAGTAAGTGAAGAATGGCATAGCATATACGTACACAGTGAAATTTCATTATACAGTGTATCCTTGGGTTCTGCTATAGATACTATAAGCAGACATATATTTGGTTTACCATCCATAGCACATGTCATTGAAGGAGGTTTCGTCGTGCGGAGAACTGGGAATTCTGTGAGCTAGCTTCAGTTTGACTTAGGGAGGACTTCACTGTCAGGACTGCAAGTACATTTTATAATGACGACTGTGGTTTGTGGACTTAATAGCTCAGAGCACAATGACTGAATTATTCCCATTCTTAGACAACATGGACATATTTGTGCGAGAAAAGAGATAATTTTTTGTTTCTAAGCAGAAGTGGATGGGCAGTCTTCACACGTGTAGTGTGTCTACCATATGACAACATACTTTATGACCAGTATTTTAGGAGGTAAAATGGGCTTTACAGCAATAGAGATCAAGACATGAATCCATTCTTTGTGCTATCTGTAGTGCCTTAGGAAACGCTCCTCCCTCTCAGCTTCCCCACCCCTAAACCTTTCTGTCTGCCTTCCTATTAACCTTCAAGTGTACCTTGATGGTTGCCAGACTGTTAAATGTGCTTGCACATTTGGGTAGGAGCAGAGTTTAGTGGGCAGAGTTTTAGAGAAGAAGCTGCCCGTGGGAACATTATGGTGGTGTTACTGACCGTGATGGCAGCGTGGACAGTTTGATGGGCTGTGGGTAGTTTTCAGCATGAAGGCTAAAGGATGCCAGGCAAATGGGTCTTGAGTACAGCAGCTCTTTTCCAGTAAAGCTCTTCATGCTCTGAGCAGCAGCTGGAGTCCTCACCATGCAGTGAACAGCAGCCGGAGTCCTCCCTGTGCACTGAGCAACAGCCGGAATCCTCACCATACACTGAGCAGCAGCCGGAGTCCTCATTGTGCACTGAGCAGTGGTCAGAGTCCTCCCTGTGCACTGAGCAACGGCTAGAGTCCTCACCATGCACTGAGCAGCAGCCGGAGTCCTCCCTGTGCACTGAGCAGCGGCCAGAGTCCTCATGAGTTCCGCACACGAACTTTGTAAAACTCACCAAGGAAACTGCACATCATTTCTAGTGCTGTCCTAGAGACAAATGTAGTCCAACTTAAAAGTAACAAGTCATGATAAATATTTGGAACCTATCTCAATCCATTTTGGCTGCTATAACAAAATATGTGGATTACATAATTTATAAACAACACAATTTTGAACTTGGAGGGGACATAGCATTCCAGCCATCAGAAAATCCAAATTATGTAAGAAGCTCTCTAAGACAACAATAGACACAAAACAATTATGACTTAAATATCTTATGTAGTGGTCTAGCTATCTTGAATAAGCTTTTGATATGGAACGTTAGAGCAACACAGTTATGTGATTCTATAAAGGCTTCATTGCTCTGCAATGTAACTTTATCAATTCACCATTACAGTGACCAATGTTACCTGTTTCATTTCAAACCTAGTTTGGTTGTGAGGTTACTAACCAGGGAAGGAATGGTCTGTAATGTTGTAACTCTTTAATTATATCCCATTTCTTTGTCTAGACAAAAATGTCTCTTATTCTCAATACTTTGCAATTTTTATATTTCTGACATTTTTCTTTCTCTTTCTCTCTCATGTGTGTATGTGTACATATATGAGAGTTTTGTTATGTATTCTAAAATGACCTTAAACTCACTTTGTAGCTCAGACTAGCCTCAAGCTTTCAAAAATCCTCTTGCCTTCTATTCGTTTATGTCATGCTTAAATGTTTTCTTATCATCATTCTTAAATAATAAATTATGACAACTTCTTACACTTCATTCCTAGAATGACTAGATAGTGCCCTGATGTCCTCATGGTCTTTTGAAACAAGGATTAGCTCTTGCCAACTAGGTGTTGTGATGCATGCCTGTAACCCTAACACTTGGCCAGCTTAGACAGGAGGATCTTGGGCTTGTCAGCCTGGGGCATAGTGAGACAGAGACTCAGAGAAACTGGGGGTGGGATAACGTGGAGGGAGAGAGGAAGAGTCATCCCCCAAGTGAGCCAGAGAGGAGAAATTTCTGTAACTGTGACCATTTTAGGTCAATGTATCTGTTAAGCTTTCCTAAAGAAACAAAAACACACCCAAGTAAAAATGCTTTGAGTAAATGTTTATTATTTCCCTGTTTTTTGTAGGTTAGTGTGTTTGGGGTGGAATGGTCCAGGGTGGTCACTCACAAACACACAGACACACAGACACACAGACACACAGACACACAGACACACACACACACACACACACACACACACACACAGAGAGAGCGAGAGAGAGAGAGAGAGAGAGAGAGAGAGAGAGAGAGAGAGATACACACAGGTCTAGGGTCTCATCTAGGAGGTCTGGGTGGTAAGGATGTCTGGGGCCTCTGGTATCATTCTGCAGCTAGCCTGGCCTGGTTCATTAGGTTTCCCAGCAGCAAAAATAAAAGGGGGGAGTCCCATAATGCAATATCTTTCTCCAGCTTTCCACATATTTCATATTTTCTAATATGTGATTGCCCACAGCAGATGACAAAGCAAAGCTTAGAGTCAAGGGTGACAATATAGAAGCTACATCTGGAGAATCAAGGGGCTTCCAGAAATCTGAAGTTGATCCCAGCCAGTTACTGGCTCTTCCTGTCCGGTAAGGCTGAAGCTTCTGAAGAAGATAAGCATACATCTAATAGTTGTTGTAAGTGACACACCTATAAAACTTGAAGAAACCCATCTATTTCAAAGGTTGGCTTTAGAAAAGATTTTTTTCTCCGCTGTGTTACAGGTTACAGATGTTTTCCCGTATGTTGCTTTATGAGACCTTTCCAGGTCCTCAGTGCTGGCATTACAGGCATGCACTGCCATGCCAAGGTTTGAATTTAGAGTTAATTTTGTTTTGGAAATTAATTTTAAATTAAAAAAAATAATTACATCATTTTTCTCTTTCCATTTCCTCCCTTCAGCCCTTCCCATGTACCCACTTTCCCTTGCTATCTCTCAAATTCACGGTCTCTTTCCCTTAACTGTTCTCATTCTTCTCTAGCTCTGTCTCTCTCCTAAATATATAGATACAACCTTCTCATTGTGTAAAGTGTGATCTGTATGTATAGGATTTCAGGCCTGAGCATTTGGTGTTGGATAACCAGGAGGTGGAATGACTTCCCTAGGGAAGACTGTTTCTCCCTCTCTCAGCATGCCTTTGTGGCCTGGATTTCTTTATCTAGGACGAGGACCCACGGTTTTTCATCTTTATTATTATTAATAATTGTTATTTAAGACAGCATTGTGTACTTCTGTACCTAGAATGGTCTTAAAATTTTGACAGCTCTCCCTGTCTCAGGCTCTCAGGTGTTAGGATGGTAAGCCTGTGCCACCATGCCTGATTCTACTTTCTGTTGAGTATTTTGTACTCTGTGACAGAGTTATGTGTTGTAAAAGGAGCAGCGGGCCGCTTCCCACCGCCCAGCTCCCGGCTAGCTTTACCCAAAAAATTACATGGAAACTGTATTCATTTAAACACTGCTTGGCCCATTAGTTCTAGCCTCTTATTGGCTAACTCTTACATATTGATTCAACCCATTTCTAATAATCTGTATTGCCACTTGACTGTGGCTTACCAGCATGAGTCTAACCAGCATCCGTCTCAGAGAGAAGAGCCATGGCGTCTGTCACACTGCCTTCTTCTTCCCAGAATTCTGTTCTGTCTACTCCACTCACCTAAGGGCTGGCCTATCAAAAAACCAAGGCAGCTTCTTTATTTAATCAATGAAAGTAACACATAGACAGAAGATCCTCCTATCCCAGCTATGTGCCTCTGAGGCATCCCACTAGCCACTTAATACAATGATGGACAGAGACAAGAATTTATTAGAAAAACATAAGAATTAGCCAGTGTTTGCTGAGAAATCATTTTATGAACCCCAAATTCTTTCAGCCATGCTACCTTTGTTTGTTTGTTTGTTTGTTTGTTTTGAGATGGTGTTTCTCTGTGTAGCCTTGCCTGGCTGTCCTCAAACTAACTTTGTAGACCAGGCTGGTCTCAAATTCAGAGATCTGCCTGCCTCTGCCTCCTGAATGCTAGAACTAAAGGTGTGCGCCACCATGCCTGGCTTCAGCCTTGGTACTGAGTTATCATATTCGTATTCAGTGAGAAGTGTGAAGACCTGTAAATGCTTTGAAAGTAAAGCATGTCTATGTCTGGAGATATGATAGCGCAGTTGGTAGAGCAGTTCCCTAATGAACATGAGGCGTACGATCCAATCCTTAGCACTGCCTAAAACTGCATTAACTGGGCATGGTAATTCACACCTAATGTCTCAGAATTTAGGAAGTGAAAGAAGGTGTCTCAGAAGTTGAATGTTATCCTCAGTTACTTATTAAGGCCATTCTGAGATACACGAAATTTTGGTTAAAAAAGAAAAGAAAAGAAAAAAATCTATGTAGAGCCAAATAAGGTGACCCATGACTGTCAACTCACCCAACTATCATGAAGCTGAGGCAGAGAAATCAAGAGTTAAGGATCTGAGTCAGTGACATAGTGAGAACCTGTCTCAGAATAGCCAACCAACAAAAGAAGCAAACATACAATAAGCATCTACAGAAATGGATGTATAAAAATGTACATTAGTGACTCAAAAGGTTCTCTCTGCCTGTCTGAGTACAACTGCTTTGGAAACATACGTGAATACTTACTGAACATTTTCTCAGCATTATACTTGCACACTTACTGAACATTTTCTCAGCATTATACTTGCACACTTACTGAGTTTCCCAAACGCAGCTGGATGACTTACACTAACGACTTCTGTGCCCATTGTTCATGGAAGAAGTAGGTTACACCTTTCATCAATTTTAACACACATGCATGTGTTGTTTATGCATATGCTAACACCTATATGTGAAATTATATGTGTATGCATGATTGTGACATTTCATGTTTTATTAATACTGCACTGACTGACGTGTGAAAATACCTGCTTTATTTTTCATTGCACAGGCATGGCTCTCCAACAGAAACTGCAGGTTTTCTGTGTACCTTTGGCATCAATGTGATAAATTATACCAAGAGACTTCTTTAAGGAGAGCTTGGCATTCTTAGGCCTGTATGTTCACACAGTAACTGGAAAGCATCGGTGCTTTCTCACCTCGTTCCACTGAGATCACCTAGATGTACAGTCTGGGTGTAGGCACATTGTGTAGCCAGTACTTAATTTTTTTCCCCTGGCACAATGCTTCATTTTGACAGAATAATCTAAAAAAAAAAAAAGCACTGACTAGTCAGGTTTCCTGAGTCACGGAGACCATTGGTTGAGCTTGGGTTGGTGTCCTTAGTTCTTTCCTCTTCAGTTAACCTATCTTATGAGCTTGGTGGAAGGTTTCCATGAGGAAAACCATTTGTAAACCATTAAAAGCTATAGAAGCACAACCCATAATATAAATACGCCCGAAAGCTGCACCAGTAGAAGGGGCTGATCTTAAATTCATAATGATTGGGTTTATAAGAATGCCAAGGTTTGGGAACTGTTCTTGGTAGTTCTGTTGTATCTATCTATAAGTGTAGGAAGACTTGAGATACTTCTCAAGTCTGGAAATACACCATTCTTGATTGCATCAGGTCAGGATCTCAGTCTAGTCATGCTGCTTCATTAGCAGGCATCACCCCGAACTAGAACGGAAGGGGTCTGCAAATCCCTCCAGTGGTCTTTTCTGGAAGAATCGGCTTTCCTTCTTTTTCCTCTGTCCTTGTTTCTCTGACTGCACAGTATTTAGACCCCCTTCTCCAACTTGGTCTGGATTCTTTTAGTGTCTCCTAATTATATTCATAGCCTTGGCTTTCAGGCCCGGGCACCTTTTAAGGCTAATTTATGGGCTATTTTGAAAGAAATTTCCTAGCATTTTATAGGGACTTTATTTACTTTAATGAGACCTCATCAATGTATTCAGTACAAAGAGCCTCACTGATTTGCTTTCCTGCTCTGGGCACTCACCCTTCTTTGCCCCTCTGCAGGAAATTACATTGCAGGCAGAGGCCTCATGCAGAGAAAAGATGTCTCCTTATTCAGGGGAAGCAATTTCTGTCTTGTGTGTTGCTTCCACTGTCATAACATTCTCAAGCATGAGCTTCACTCTCTTGATTAATATTTAGAGGCTCCTCTTTAAGCACCTGTAATGTCAGAGGCTGTGGGGATGAGCAGTGCTGTACATGGCAAGCCGAGGAGTGGATGCAGCCTGCTCCTGCACAGAGGCCAGGGCTGTGCAGTGGTCCAGCTTTAAAGGAGTTATACTCCGTCGAAGACCAGGAGAACATGGCCATCCTGCATCAGACCAATCGTCAACGAGCTGATGGACTTCACTGGAGTCTGGGCAGAAGACCCTGGCTCAGGGTCTACTTGTGGCTGGACTGTGTTGGAAATTTTGACAGGTCTTGGAGGTTGAGATTTTTTATTTCCTCCTTGTACCATGGACACTCAGAATGGTTGTTCGCCTGAGCTTGTCAGGATAGATGGCAAATGTGTGCAGCTGCCTTCAGGACATTCTTGCATTCCTATATGGCTTACACTGGACTATGTAACTCCCCTTGGAGAGTGGAGCTTTCTAGGTTCAGAAAGGCAATGCCCGCGACTCAGTTGGCTCCCCAGCCCACCGTGTCTTAAATGACACAGCACCGCCACACACCTCTACTAAGTTGGAATACAGGAACTGGGCAGAGTGGAATAACAGAAGGTCAGATGACCGTGTGGATGGAGGGCATCCACAAACACTTCTCTGTTCTCCTCTTAACGTACGAGGTGACTTTTGATGGCCACCTTGTACTTTGTATCCATTTTCATAGCTAATTAATTTAGTTATTCGGTTATTGTAACTTACACACTTAAAATATATCTTAGGGATTTATGGTAGAATGCTGCCTAAACTTTAATAACTAAGTCAAATGCTGCTTTTTTCAAGATATTTTTCCTCTGGTTCTAGCAGATGCCATGAAAGTTTGTCTCCTTGGCATCTCTACTTTCTAATGTTTATTTTCTAGTCTTTATAGAATGCCTTCTTCTAACACTTAAGGTGACTTTATATGGAAGTTTTCTTTCCTATTCTGTAAGTCTTACTTATCTTTTCATTTTTAAACTTCCAGGATAGGTTCTTGGACTTTACAGATAGTTGGCGGCATATAATAGAAGTTACATTCAAAATCAACAACCAGATAGGATGTCACGCCATCTGGACACATACCATACCGGGGATGGCTGCATAAACTGTAGTGCTTTGGGAATAAAGAGAAAAATTGATGGGCAAGGGAAGGGACATGGAAGCAGGCATGGTGCTCTGGGTGGAGATGGGATGTGGGGATACTCTAGGAAAGAGAAACATTAGCAACTGCTATACCCAAGAAGGAAACAGACGCTTTGGGGAATTAGCGTGCTGAGGTTGTACAGTAAATAGCAACTGGAGGGTGGGTCTGGAAATCAGAAACTAAGGCACCTTTGCCCCTTTGAAAGCAGGATTAGTTGCCCCAAAGTTTTGAGCAATTGAGAATCAAGATTTACCAGACATTTCAGGAAGATTTGTTAGGTAAAGTGAGCCAAGGTAGTAAAAGTCGCTGAAGGATCGAGATGAGCTCTCTCAGCTGACGCTGCCACCATTTGTTCTGCTCCTGTGGACTCTAAGCCTCTGAAGCAGCAAGACCAATGTCACACTTTCTGTTAGAGGTCGTCTTGGTCAAGGTGTTTTTTTGTCACATCAACAGAAAGTGACTAATACACCAACAAGTACAATATTGAGAACAATGCTCAGTCTGTCTCTGCCCGACCTGGAGAGGGGTTCAACTAAGAGAAAAGATGAAACCAAAATACATACATGCAGATAAAGCTTCCAGCCCCACGTACCAGAACTGGGAGGCCATCTTCTACCCATTGCTAGGGTAATACAACTTGAACCTTCTCCCGGTCTGCCCTGAGGCATTTTCCAAGTTCTCTATTTCCTCCGAGGTCCTCAAGGTCGTCCTGGGGAACTTTGGTTGTGAAATGGAAGACTGAAGAAGAAACAGAGGGCATGGGGGCCCTGACAAGAGGAATGCGCAGCTTGTGGGAGCATGAGGAGGCTGCTTGCCCTTTGGAGGCAGCCAGGAAGAAGCCAGGTGTGAATTCCTTTTCTGGAGATCTCCCCAGAACTGTACAAAATGTCGCGTTACCTGTGCGAAAGAACTGGGAAGACAACTCTTCTCTGTGGAATTAGAAGACAAGCAAAATATTTTATGTAACAGCCTCAATCCTCTCACCCACAGACATAGATTAGGAAGTTATGGAATTTGATTTGTATTTTCTTTTCATCTCTTAATAGATGCTGCCTCAGTTCGTTGATATTTCATACGTGCTAATTCCTAGAGAATCTGCTTGTCTAAGTCAGGTAAAGATAACTAGGTTAAACCCGAACCTGGTGTGGCCCGAGTGTGCACCACACCTCGCGTCTTCCTCCTCGTTTCTTTGTGCCTCACTGTTCATGAGCACAGACAGCATCCAGGAGTGACTGCTGAGCCTTGGGAAAAAGTACTTTCTGGTTCAACTTGTGTAGCTTTTCAATCAGCTTTTCCCCCTCCGAGCCTGGGAGAGCTCAATGCATCTATCCAAGTCTGGGGGTGGTGAGGGAGTCAGTTCCCCAGCGCTGGCGGTTCTCAGGGAGCTGGACCGGTGCCTGGTTGCTCCTGGGAATTGTGCTGTGGCCAGTGCAGCTGCGCTCCTCCTTAAGCAGTGGCCAAGAAAAGTCCCTTTCTATGAGCTGGTCTTTTAGTCCATAGACACCGAGGCACCAGGATATTGTAGTGGTTTCGGGTGCTCCCTGCTCCATAAATAGGACCTCCTGAGTTTGCACCTTTTCTTTAGGCTCCTAGGCCCATAATACCCACAGATTTCAGAAGACTGTAGAATTTTAAGTCTTTGCTCCCTTCAGAAACATCACCCTCACTCCAGAGGAGGTAAAATGAAAGAGATCAGCATAGAAGAATAGAAAACAGACCTTCCTTTGGGTCCTTTCAGGGGCTGGAGGAGGTGGGGCGAGGTGGGAGAGCCTGAGTTGGGTCCAAGAAGGAAATGTGCTGCTTCAACCTGCTCCATGCTTTCCGTTTCTCCAAGGCTCTGAGCTCCACTTACAGGCTGAGGCCCTGGCCATAAGAGCCCCAACGCCTTTGTTCACATTGCTTTCTGTGGTTTTGTTTCCCTCCATGAGCTGAAAGAGAATACCCACACTCCAAATTAATTATTATCACAGTCCTCCCGGCTGGAGTACCTGGAGGTTTTTAGCTCACAGACAGATATTTCTCATCTTTGAAAGGACTTTGGCACAGGGTGTGTGTGTGTGCGTGTGTGTGTGTGTGTGTGTGTGTGTGTGTTGTACAAGTAAACTTCAAAAGATATAACTGATCCTGGAGTGTCTATGAAAGCTAGGCAGGGATTGGGTTGGCCTGAACCTAAACTGTGAACTGGTAACTTCTTGGCCAAGCTGCCATTGGTTGTTTAATTGCTATTCCGTGACGATGACGCGCAGTCCCATGTAGCCTTGGCGGGACTTGAACTTCAAATTCCTGTGCCTGAGCTTACTCACAAACAAGCAAGAGTTCCTACTGAAACGACTGGTGCACAGGGTGGAGATAAACCAGTTAATTTTTCTTTTTAGATTCTACTTTTGGGATGCGGGATAATGTCTCACAGCGTAGATCCCCCTGTCTCCACCTCCAGACTGCTAGAGTTACAAGTCTGAACATCCCTCCAACCCTAACACACATTGGCTTTTGGTGAGACTGGTCCATCTCATCCAGCTCCTGACTCTTAGGGGTACACTGCCAATCACTATGTGAGGGAGAAGGAGAGTCATGGAGATGCTTGGCAAGGGTTGGCATCTATATGGTCATGTGTGTTGTTTGGACTGAAATCCTGTAACTTCTCCAGGCAATTTAATTCGGTGCTGGGACCAACTTGAATAATTAAACAAAGCAAAGCTGTGACAACAGTGTGCTCCGGGTACAACACAGCTGTGATTTCAGGAGCTCAGGGAAGAGAAGGAGTCAGGGGCTCTGTCACAGCAGAAGCTCGCTGCTTCCTAACAAATGATGATTTAGCAGACACCCGAAGGGCTTGAGAACAGCGGCTGCAGAGGGGGCCCTGTCAAGAGAGGGTGGGCTGTCACGGTGTGATGGCGCGGTATTAAAGGAGTGGTTGAACATGTCTTGGCGCTGGGCATCTTACAAACTGAAATTCTGTGCCATGGTAGGCCACCCACAATGCCTTCCTTTGAACTGAAAATCCGATACCTTTTGAAATAGTTGATGATAACCCAAAGAGTGGGCCGAAGGCTGTGTATTAGATGTAATGAGAGCGGCACATTTGAAAGGCTTTCCGCCCCATCCCCACCCTTGCCTGCTGCCTCTTATTGGGCAAGGCTTAAAAAGTAATGAGAGTTGATTTTCGGCTGCTGGACCCAGGGATTTCTGGTGCAAAGGGATTCTCTTTTCTTTGATGGGGATGTGATGGCTTTTTGTTCCCCAGCGGCTGCACAGGGATGCTTTTCAATGGCTTCCTTCCACCCCAGCGGCATTCAGTCCTGAAGAAGCATTTGCATAGCGAGCTTGATCTGTTCAGCCAGTGAGAACTGGAGCAGGTTAAACTCTGGAATAATCTAGCAAAAATGATCAGGGGTCTAAACGCCACAGACCTTTGAAGCCCTGGCCTCGGCCACATAAACAAACCCAGATGTAACCCAGATGTGATTGTACAGAGCAGGACAATTGATGTCATTTGCATGCTTTGACTTCTGAGGTCTCCAAGAAGAATCGTTAATTTGTACTTTTGTTCTGTGATTTGAGGGCACTTGCAGATTTGGGGCGGGGGGGGGCGGGCTTTTGTCACTTTAGGAACCCTGAGTGTTCACTTGGAATGTGTAAGGCCCAGAGTTTGCTTCCCAGCATTTGCAAGAAAACAACAATGGGTCATGCCTCCAGGTACCACCCCGGCCCTCCCATTTTTAGCACGGGCAAGTCACATGGTAGGTTATATACGTAAACACCTTAGAGATGGGGGGGGATGTAGCAGTGGTGGGAAACTGGACATGGTGGTTGTGCTGGTTAGTTTTAACTGGCGGCTTGATACAGCCTAGAGTCATCTGGGAAGAGATGTTTAGAGAGGAATTATCTAGATCAGCTTCACTTGAGGGCTTGTGTGTATGTGTTGGGGGTGGGGAGTATTGTCATGTTAATTGAAGTAGAAGACCCAGCCTCTCCTAGGCTAGGCTGTTCTGTCCACAACAGTGTAAGGTATGAGAAAGCTAGCTGGTAGCAAGCAGCCAAGGAAACATTTATTCTCTTTGATCTTGACTGCGGATGAGCCGTGACTAGTTCCTGCCTTTACTTCCCAGAAATAATGGGCTGTAACTTCGAATCGAAAGCCATCTAAATCCATTCCTCCCTTACTTCTCAGAGTATTTGCCACAGCAAGAGAGATAAAGCAGGACAGCGTGCTGTGTAGACTCAATATCCAGTTGGCAGAGGCAGCAGGCTCCAGGTTCAAGGCTACCCTGATCTAGATAAGATCCTGTCTCAAAAATAGAAAGAGAAAGAAAGAAAGAAATGGAAGGAAGGAAGGAAGGAAGGAAAAAAGGAAAGGAAAAGAAGAAAGAGAAGGAAAGAAAAAGGAAAGGAAAATTCATAAACTTCTGAAACATGACAAATATTGATATTATTTTAACTCTTTGAACCTTTGAGAATTCACATGACTTTTCTGTCTCCTCTCTTGACTCTCTGTCCCCCTTTGTCTACTGGAAAAAGTTCCATTGGGAACTTGCCCCTATTCTTCTGCCATATGTTTCCTTCACTGTTCAGTGTCCTCAAATCAGCTTTGTGGCAACTCACAGTTCACAGAGTCTGTTCCCCAAGTGTTTTCCTCCCCAGATATTGGTGCCTCTGTGGCAGTCAGGAGGCCAGTGAAAGCAGGCAGGGCCTTTCTCTCTGAGCTACTCTATGCAGAGTTCTCTCCACTTTCTCCTCTATCCATCCCTTCCTCTAAGCCCTGCCCTGCCCTGTCCTTCCATCCTGCATAGACTCTATGTTCTGGAGGCCCCTGGCTCACCTCCTGCTCTTAAGTACCCTAGGCCTGTGTGTTCTTATTTGGTTTCCCTCAGCTTTGGCTACCAAAGAATGCTTCGTTTTGAGCAATGCTTCTGGTATGTTTTTAATTGACTTTACTTCAATTTCTGTCATCAGATTTTTCTCATCTTTATTTAGCTTCACCATTTAGTTACTTGCAGGTAGTGTTTAGAGTAAAGCAGCTCCCACCCGGTTCTAGAAATCCATGCTGTCTGGGGCAATGTTTAGCAGTGGTTCTCAACCTGGGTTGAGTGCCCTTTGGGGTCAAACGACCCTTTCACAGGGGTAACATATCAGAAATTTACAATAGATTCATAACAGTATCAGAATTTCAGCTATGATGTAGTGATGAAAATAATTTTATGGCTTGGGTATTACCACGAGGCACTATATTAAAGGGTCACAGCAATATGGAGGTTGAGAACTACAGGTTTAGAGTGTGTACCCTGGGGACAGAGTGCATGCTGATAATTCCAGCTCTGATCTATGTTATATGAGCCACTGAGGCTCTTGGAGCCTTGGTCCCTTCTCTGAAACTCAAGGAGGGACTAGACCTGACTTCTTGGTAGGCTGTTGTATGGATGTGTGTCATCTAAACTCGGGAGGGCACTGGTCTTCCTCGGCTGGCTATTGTGCTGACAGAATGAGTGTGTCCTCACACAGTGATGAGAGTAGATCCCAACAAGGCTGGCGCTCCCTCATGTCAGCCCTTGTCATCCTCTGGCAGCCTGTGTCTAGCACTGAGGGCTTATAGTCCAAGTGCTTATCTCTTTCCCAATACCCTTCGCTCCTTCGAGGTCCAGACACAAACATCTGCACATGCAAGTTGCTCAACAAATATCTGTAGAAAGAATCTAGGCAGTGCTGAGAGTGAGCATCAACCCATGATTTGTACCTTGACTCAGGTTTCTTAGAACCAACCACAGCCTAGCCATCCAGTGTATGACTTCTAGCAACACCAACACCTACCAGAGGGGCCCAATGCCTGTTGGCTAAGTACTCAGAAAATAAAATTGACAAACTTCTCCAAGTCTATCTTAGAAAGCTCTGAGGGCCCAATGACATAAAAATGTAATTTATCTTAAAAATCCCTTATTTCTTATTAGTAAAACTAGATATAATCTTGTGTTGACTAATGGGGAGGACATGTTCTGAGTGATTTAGCCAATAATTTCATCTTCGTGTGAACATGATCGAGTGTGTGTACACAAACAGCAGTTGCTGTGGCGTTACAGGGACTGTCTTCTTATGGCAAAGTCATATATGGCCTGGGAGTCAAGGGAATGCATAAATGTAGGTGGCATAGCTAGATATAGAACTCCACATATAAAATATACAAGTGTAAAGCATAGTATGCCCAGCAAGTATATATAATACGCAATTTCAAATCTGTACATGCATATACATAAAAAATAAAGTATATGCAATTCTTACACTAAAAATATTCATTTGATATATTTTCTTATTTTTCTCTGCATTATGCACATATTAGAAGTAATAAAAAGGTTGTGCCGTAGCTGATATTTTATTAACTCTATTGTTTATGTACATGTAAATGTATTATGAGTTAACTGCCCAACTTTTAATGAATGTTTTAAAAAATCTACTTCTTTTTACTTCCTTATCCTTGTACTCCTATCAGAAGACCCTAGTTTCTTATGTGCGTGGTTTCTGATTTGAAATATTGTAATTCAAAATGCAGCTTCCAAGAAGAGACAGTCAATACTATACCACATTTTAGCTCCTTAGAAAATGTACTGGGTATCTTTGCTTTACTCTTATTGCTTTGATTTAATTCCTCATAAATGTTTCCCAATGCATGAACTTGGAACTTAAACTTACCATAGACCTTTAGGCCACACTGGGGGCCTAATAGTAGAGCATAAGCCAGATACACCTCAGCAGTTGTGATTTTCAAGAGATCCAAGCTTTGTTCTGGGGTCAGGGACTGGTATCCCCTCTTTCCCTTCAAGAATTTTCAGATGTTGGGCCAGCAGGATGACTCAACCGGTAAAAGTAACTGCCATACTGGCCTGACAACCTAAGTTTCATTTCTAGATCCTTTGGAGGAAAGAGAACTGAATTCCACAAGTGTTCCTCTGATCTTTATTCATACACACACACACACACACACACACACACACACACAAAACATACAGCACACACACAGAGGCATGCACACATACAGTACACACATACAAACACAGAACATACACACAGCACACACACACAGACTTGCACACACACAGTATACATGCATACCTACACACATCACACACAGAAACACACACAGAGCACACACACACAGGCATACCACACACAGACATGCACACATCACACACAGAACATGCATGCACATATACATACTACACATTGACATACACAATAATGATAAGTAAACTAGAATGAAGAATTGGCAGCTGTGGTGAGTGATACCTGCCTTTAATCGCCGTGGTTGGGAAGTTGAAGTAGGAGGACTTAGGAAAGTTGGAAGACGAAAGACATACTGGGTTACATAACAAGATTCTGTCACTTAAAAAAATGTTTTTAAGTGTCAGAAATGAGAGAAGATACTCCTTCATTCAAGTTCAGTTCTTAGTAACAAACACTTTCCATTTAAGGTAAGGTAGCAAAATGGCTAAGTAAAACGGACACAGCAATTGACAGAAAAATGGCAATGATTTAAGCATCCCTAACAGTATAATTAAGACAGGGGAAGAAGTGCCAAAAATAATAAATCTGTGGTGACTCCACACTTCTCTCAGCATAGTGCTGCCCAGAAGGAAGCTACCCTGTGCAGTGAACTAGCAGATTGAGTGTGAGGACCTACTGTGTGCAGCAAGCTAGGAAACTGAGAATAAACTGTCCCTAATGTTGTGTTCCCCTTGGTACTTATTTACAAACCATCAACCCCATCTCCCTGTTGCCAGAGAAATGGAAAAACAAGGGCAAAAAGAGAAGGTGACTTTCTGTTTTCGGATTATGCTGTGTCATCTGGAAAGAATTAACGACAAAAGGGCCTTTTTAGAAAGATGAAAGCAGGATTTTGACTTTGTTTTTTGAAGCACAATCATAAGTAATTGTTAATAAAATTCCAAGGTGTTGTCTTTGTTACTTTGACAAAGTACCTGAAGCAACCAGCTTTGTAAAGAAGGAAGCTCTATTTTGGCCCACAGTTTCAGGTTTTAGGTCATGGTCATTGGGCTCTGTGGCTTTTGACCTGTGTTTAAATGGTCCATATATCTCCCACGTACACAGGTGGGAGAGCATCTCAGAGAACCCATTCACATCTGTGCAGCCAGGAAGCAAACACGAGGAGCTGGGAAGGGGCATACCCTCTTCCTTCCAGTTGACCCCACCTCCTGAAAGTCTGCCCAATTCCTGTGCAGGCTGGAGACACCCTCAGCCCTTGGACTTTTAGGGTGGGAGATGGAAGCTACAGCAAAGTACAAAGAATGGGTTTGAGGTTGGCCTGTTGGTGAACATTGTCTAGACCTCGCATTTATTTAAGTTGGGCTGAGTTCTGAGTCTAGAGTAAAGGGGGTATCGGGAAGGAAATAAATAACGTCATGTCTTTTTGTGGCTATAGAGAGACTGGCTGTGTCTGGAGAAGTAAATAACTGGTTAATGAACTGAGAAAAGTGACTAAGGCTACAGAAGTGAGCATCTCTGGAAGGCCGTGTACTAAATGATACCTTTAAATGAAAACTTACAACATGGTTGCCAGTCCGTGTCCAAGAAGACTACTAATTGCATAGAGCATGCTTTCTTAATGCAATGGCTAATATCACAGAGAAATTTCATTTTTTCTTCTTAAGGTTCCATGAAGGAGCTTTTAGCAGAGCGAATTGTCACTGTTGGTTCTCTGCTCATGTCTTCGCAGGCACTGGTGGGAAAAGTACATTTTTGTGACAGTAAATGCCATTTGTGTAGATTTTTTTCTTCTAAATGTGTCCTTCTGTAAGATACCCACAATCTGAGGGGACAGTGACAATTCAGCTGATCAGCTGTATTTTTCTCTCTCCCTAGTAATCTGTCCATGGCTTACATGGTACCAACGGAATGGACTATTTCTGAGCATTTACTTTGTAAATGATATTAATTTTCCAAAAGGTTTTTCATATCTTGAAGGTCCTTGGACATTAAGCCTTGTCTTTCTCTTCCTCTCACTCCAGTTTGATAACTCTTGCAAAGGAGATTATTTTATGACTTCGGTATCTTTGGATGAAAAGCAGGAGTACAAAGCAGTGTTCTTGGAGAAAGCGTGTGATGCACATCATTGTTCCAGATGACAAAAGTTCTCAGGCTTCTGATCTGGGAATGAGTAGATAACAAGAATGTTAAAATTAGGACGGAAGACTTATGACAATAGCAGCAAACCCCTTGATGGCATGTAAATAGAAGAGCTTCGAGATGACATTCAGCCATTTTCTAAACTCATGCAAAATATTACATTTTCACAATGTAAGTATTATGTAGACCCTTAGCTTAAAAATTTGGAAAAAATAAAACTGTCAACACCATTTCCTTGCGGTGCCTAGATGTCCATCTGTATATGAATGGATGATAATGTGGTATGTATATACAATGGAATTTTATTCAGTTATAAAAAAAATGAAGTTAGGAACTTTGCAGAAAAATGCAGGGTGGATCTGAAAAGCATTATTTAAATGAAGTGGCCCAAACTCAGGAAGACAAATATCGCATGTTTTTTGCTGCTCACATCTAGCTTAGGATGGCTCACCCTTTCCCACCGGCTTACCCTGTGAGACGGCTGATGGGGTCTATCCTGGGCTTCTCCCTCTGCTCTCTGTCTTTTTTTTTTCTTATGCACTTCCTGTTGGATAGCTATTGGGAATACAGAAAACCCTTAGTGTGTAAGGTCCTGAGCGAATGTGTGCTCCCGACATGGGCACATGTCAAGGACCCTAGCCTCAGACCCAGAGGGAAATGGGAAGACTTTCCTCAGGGCCAAGTGTAAATGTGGAGAGTATGTGCAGAAAATGTACTTTCTTCTCCCAAGTATTTATGGCCTAAAGATTGTTCCCCTACAGAGACTGCTCCTCCTGAGATGAGTTAAATCTGCCTTCCTGATCCAGCTGTGTACCCTGTCTGCGGCTTATCTGCATGTAATAGCCCCACCTCCTTATTCAGCCATATGCGAAAACCTCAAGGTCTAATCAACTCTATCTAAGGAATGTGCTGAGCTTCCTGAGTGCTGTGGTTTCTCCAGCAGAGAGACCAGATTACCCAAACCCAGCTTTCCTGCGCACGTGTACACACACATGTGCGCTTGTGTGCTTGTCCTTCCTTTCTAGATCCATTCCTTTGTCTCAAATTTCAAGATGTCATTATTTTTTCTGCTGTGTAGTACTCCATTGTGTAAATGTACCACATTTTCCTCATCCATTCTTTGGTTGAGGGGTATTTAGGTTGTTTCCAGGTTCTGGCTATGACAAACAATGCTGCTATGAACATAGTTGAGCACATATCCTTGTGGTACAATTGAGCATTCTTTGGGTATATGCCCCAAAGTGGTATTGCTGGGTCGTGATGAAGAATCAAAACAGCTCTGAGATTCCATCTTACACCTGTAAAAATGGCCAAGATCAAAACCACTGATGACAACTTATGCTGGAGAGGATGTGGGGCAAGGGGAACACTCCTGCATTGCTTGCTGATGGGAGTGCAAATTGTTACAGCCGCTTTGGATATCAGTATGGGGATTTCTCAGAAAATTAGGAATTTACAGGTGTTTTAAAGGTTAAAAAAAAAAGACATTTTTTTTTTCCTGCTGGGAGGTGTTGGCCCATGTCTTTAATCCCAGCACCCAGGAGGCAGAAGCAGGTAAATTTCTGAGTTTGACACTAGCCTGGTCTATAGAGTGAGTTCTAGGATAGTCAGAATTCCAAAAAGAAAGGTTGTCTCAGAAAAAACAAACAAACAAACAAACAAACAAAAAAGAGAGACTTTTCCCATCTACTATTCTGTTACTGGAACTTAGAAATTAGATTGGTTTTGCCCATAACTCTGTACTTTCTTCCCATAGCTGACAGGTTTAATAATTTTTCAATGGGTGATTTTAATATGGAAGTCTGGGTTCTGTTTTTTTTTTATTCTAGTTCTTCCACCGTTCAGTGCTTGTCTTCTCTGCTTGACAGGTTGGAGCTGAGGAGGTCTAGCCACTGCTCATGTACAAACTTTTCTGTTCTGTATCTCGGCTACTATGGTGCTTATTGCATAATGTGTGGAGATCTTTTAATAAATTGAGATTTCCTTTTCCCTATATTACCTATTTTTATATTATTATTATTTTTTTACATTAAAAGCTGAAAGAATTCAAACTTGCCCCATAGGATCCTAAAGGCAGCCGTTCCTACAGAGGGAAAGTGAAGTCCAATGCAAATTCAAACCCCTGTACAGTAATGAAAAACGCCGGAAGGAATGAGGTGTACTGATTTAAAAGACATCAGTTAAAATATTTCAAGGGTAATTAAAATGTTTAAAGTTAGGGCTGGAGAGGATGCTAATTGATTAAGAGTGTTTGATGCTCTTCCAGAGGACCCAGGTTCAGTTCCCAGCAGCTACCTGATGACTCATGGCCATCTGGAACTCTGGATTTAGAGGATCTGGTGCCCTTTCTGGCCTATGTGGGCACAAGCAGACACATGGTGCACATTCATAGATGCAGGCAAAACATTCATAATACATGAGAAATTAAAGTAACTAAGTCTTCAAATGAATAAAAACATTTTTAAAGGTGAAAGATATACCCTAGAGCCGGGTGTGTAGGAGGAAGCCTTTAATCCCTGTACTCAGGGCAGGCAGACATCTTTGAGATTGAGTCCAGCCCGTTCTACATAGCATATTTCAGGTTAGTTAGAGTTACATAGTGAGATGCTGTCTCAAACAGGAGCATGTGTGCTGCTCTTACAGAGGACCTGGGTTTGCTTCCTATCACCTACATGGAGACAGCAAGGCTCATAACCATCTTTAATGGAACGTCCAGGGAATCTGATGCCCTTTTCTGGGATTTTTGAGCACCAGACATGCACATGGTACACATAGATACATTCAGGCAATGCTCAAACACATAAAATGAAAATAATAAATCTTTTAAAAGGCATACTGTATGTTATATAATAATGACATATGAACACTATATAGTTCACGAAACAGAAGGAAGGTATCTCCACTTCTCAAATGTCTAAGATTACACACATGTCCCAAAATACCTGGCTTAGTATTGTCCAGAATTTTTAAGAGAACTCACTCTAAGGTTCTGGCTCAGGGCAGCCTTCAGCTTTCTGAGTGCTGGGACTGTAAGCAAGAGGTACTACATTCAGCAATGTGTTCTCCTTTACATCCTTTATAAATACCTACTGTCATTTAAAAATAAACTATTTATTGATCTTGTATGTATGTCTGTGTGTACTTGCCATGACGTATAAGCGGAGGTTGGAGGGCTACCTATAGGAGTTCTTTCTCTTTCTATGTAGGTCCCGAGGAGGGATCTTGGGTGATCGGGCTTGGCCAGGCAAACACCATTTCCTATTGAGCCATCTTACTGTCCCCAGCTTCATCTTTAAAAATAAGCCAAGGACATATTTATATTAGATTAAAGAAGAGATTTGTGTATCCCGTGCTGGCTTCAAACTCACCAAGTAGCCATGGATGACCCTGAACTCCTCAGCCTTTCAAATGCTGAATTCACTGGCACGCCCCACCACACCTAATCTAGATTAGTCTTTTAAAAACTCTAATCTTATCTGTCTATAGTACAGGTCTCTAGTCTCTGCACTGGAAAAACAGAGGCTGGAGGATCGTGAGTTTCAGAACAGCCTAGGTTACATAGAGAGATTCTATCTCTCTCCAAAATAGTAAAAAAAATTTCAACATCAATTTTTATCAAATGAATAAAAAAACATAATTTTGAGTCACAGAATACTACAAAAACACAGTCTTTCAACTTTCTCAATCTTTTTTGTGATTTAAGGCAAATGTTTTCAAATCTTTATTTTTAATAATACTTACTTTACTCTTAATCATATTTATTTTTTTATTTCTGATATTATGTCTACATTGCAATTTTCTCCATTTACTTTATTTTCTCTTCCTCTCATGTCTTACAAAGTGATCTAGCATTTTCTATAATGTCCTTAAACATCCTCCCTCCTCCCACACAGTCCCATTTGTTTGTCAGCATGTGTGTTACGTGCGGTAAATCGGCTCTGGGGGAGTGTGGAGTGCACCAGGGTTTCATTTCCTTTCTTATCCAAGCTCTCCTGTTCTCCATTCTGCTGAGCTTTCGTGTGTCCACCACTGACACATAGCCACACACGTTGCTTGAATGTGGACAATAAGAGAACAGCACATATTTCTCGTTGTTTCTGAGACATCTTTCTGACTTTCCACCATGGCTGTGTGCAATGATTGTCAACTTCCAAGCATGGCTTCCCCTTTCAGCAGTTTCCAAGTCTCTAGGCAAATAGTCATCGTCTGCCTTGTCTATTTTGCTTTGTTTTATTTATCTCTGAAACAGGCTGTCACTGTGTAGCTCAGGTTCTTCCAAATGGGCCATTTTCTTGCTTTAACTTCTCTAGATCTGGGATTAGACATGCATCACCATGCCCGGCTGTTTTTTCCTACAGTGTGGACTTTCCACAGTTTGTTTATGTTAAGAATGCCCTCTCCAGCCCTCCCTACTGCCCTCCCTTCCTCCCTATAGTTTTTTTTAGATTGTATCTCTTCTGCTTTCTGCGTTCCCCCCATGTGCTTACGCGTTTTTGTCTTGTTATAGGTTTAAAAGAGAGGTCCATGGCTCCTTGGCTGTTCTCAGGAGAGACACATAAAGAATGGATTAAACTCTTTGGGACTGGAGTTTTATCCTTTGGATTGTCACTGTAGGATTCTGCAGGTCCTCCATAACAGGTTTGTTTAAGAACATTTCTCTCTGTTGCGGAGAGGGAATTTAAAAGCAGAAAACCAGGAATGGAGTTTATCTTTCAACAAATGTTTTCCTGGGATTCACCAAAGTTGTCATCAACTGTTTAACTTTTGTTCCTGTGGTTTCCCAGTGGCAGGAGTTTCTGATAGGAGTATGTCGGGCCAGGGAGATGTTGTTACTTCTGTTTCTTCAGAACGGGTGAGAGTTGTTCTCTCTTCGCTCTGGGCCTTGGAGAAGTTACAGCTTTCTTTTTCTTAATAAAATCCGACCTTGCAACCCGGAGACACAGTACAAGAAGTCAGCTCAGTCCGGAGTGACATACCCGGGCCTTTGGTAGAATGTTGGCGTTGTAAACAGTCTATGAAGTCATAAGCACCGTGTCTGCCATATTTTAGGGGTAAGATGTGAGATTTACGGAACACTGTCAATGATTTTCATTTGTGGCTTCCCTGCTTTCTTGCCACCGCGACTCTTCTTCCTACCTTTTGTCCTCATGTGTCAGTCCAAGGTCCCAGGCTTATTCTTTCCTTCCTATAGTATCGTGTCCTTCCCTGGGCCTTGTTGAAAAAGACAGGGCAGTGAGGGGCCTGGTTCTGGTATTAGCAATGACTATGGAGAGAATCCATGCGGTTTGCCATGCCTGAGGATGTGTATCCAAGACTCTTCTTGTACATTAAGCTGAGAACTTTCACAAGACATCTCAAAAATGATTGGGAAAGAGAGAAAGTAGAGGCAGTGTAATAGAGCAGAGACGGGAGAGATCAGGACTGGTATCAAGCAGCGGGGTCAGGACCAGCTAGGTCAGGACTGGCAACTACCAGGAGGAGGGCGTCAGGATCAGCTAGGTCATTCAGCGCATCATCTGGGCCTTGGCTTCTTGATCTGCAGAAGTTCTCTAGACAATCTGTGTGGCATTTGGAAGCTGTATCATTCCTCTTAAAGTAACGTGGTGGTGTGAAAAGGGACAGCCCCCATGGGCTCACATATTTCTACGCTTAGTCCCCAGGAAGTGGCACTAGTTCAGAAAGATTAGGAGGTGTGGCCTTGTTGGAGGAAGTGTGTCACTGGGGAAGGGCTTTGGGATGTCAAAAGTCCGAGCCAGGCTCAGTGTCTCTCTCTTCCTGCTGCCTGCAGATCTATATGCAAAACTTTCAACAACATCTCCAGCACGGTGTCTGCCTGTGTGTTGCTATACTCCCTCCCTACCACTATCAAAATGGACTAAAAACCTCTGAAACTATAAGCAAGCCCCAAATAAATGTTTTGTTTTATAAGAGTTGTTGTGGTCATAGTGTCACCTCACAGCAATAGAACAGTGACCAAGACAAGTATTAACTCTAGACAATCTTCAATAAGTGAACCGACGAACTTTACTCCTTAATTGTGAATTTCATCCACCACACTGAAAGAGTGCTTGCTACATTTCATAATGAAATTCCTTCTCTTTCTATGAATACTGTTTTGTTTTTGTTAATGGTGCTAGTGATGTGTTTTGGGACAGGGTCTCCCTATGCATCTCAGGCTGTCATCAAAGAGATACTGCAAATATCTCTCTGCTTCAGCCTCTTGTGTGTTGAGATGACAAGTGCGAGGCACCCAGCCATGCCTGTTTGGTCCAAAAGTATAGGAAAGAGAAGGTGTCTTGGGGTTACTTTTGCTCTGTTGAAATACCATGGCCAAAAGCAACTTGGGAGAGGAAAGGGTTTGTTTGGCTTACATATCATGAACCACAGTCCACTGAGAGCAGCCAAGGCAGGAATTCAAACTGGGAGAGAACCTGGAGGCAAAAGGTGATGCAGACGCCGTGGAGGAGTACTGCTTACTGGCTTGTGTAGCCTGCTTCTTTATAGCACCCAGAACCGCCAGCCCAGGCTGGCACCTCCTACAGTGGACTGGGCCTTTCTACATCAATCAATAACTTTAAAAATGCTTTACATTCTTGCCTAAAGCCTGATCTTATGGAGGCCTTTTCTTAACTGAGGTTCCCTTCTCTCAGATGACTCTAGCTTGTGGCACGCTGACATAAAACTAGCCAGCTCAGAAGGCTGCCTGGATATTTCACTATCCCCAGGATGGTGAGCATCATGTCCCCTAAAGATGACAGTGCTCTATTTCCTCAAACCTGTGACTGTGTTATCTTCCAAGGCAGAGGGATTGCACGGATATGACTTACATTAAGGATCTAGAGGAGAGGTTACCCTAATGTAACCTCTAATGTAACCTAATGTAACCCTGTGTAAACACAGGGGTGGTTACAAGGGGAGAAGGGAGGGCCAAAGTTAGAGTTAGGTGATGGGAAAGAGACTTAGCCTACATTCCTGGCTTTGAAGATGGGAAACATGCCACCGATCCAGGCAAGTAGGCTTGCTGAAGCTGAACAAGACAAGGAAACAGATTTGCCCTGGATCCTGGAAAGTACAACCTGCTAGTACTTGTTCTTAGCCCTATGGAGACACATTTTAGATTTCTGGCCTCCAGACCTGAAAAACAATACATTTGTGTTGTTTTAGATCACTAAACTTTTGATAATTTATCACAGCAGCATTTGGAAATCCCCAACAGTTCCTACTTCTAGCCTTTATTATATTGAGCTAATTGCTTTGGTTTATTTATTTCTATGTATATTGTCCACAGCATAGCAAATCTCTGCTCTGCCTTCATGACAAAAAGGGGTGTCATATCAGATTACTGCATATTACAGGTAAAAAAAGAATTGGAACTCTGAGGACTGTACACCCTTACACTAAAGTCGATTATTTCCTCCAACTCATTTCGCCGTAGAATCGATAGGACACTGGGTCTAGGTGAATCTAATGCGATCTAATGAGGTCTCTCAGTCTTTACTTGGTTTCTATTTGTGTGTGTGTGTGTGTGTGTGTGTGTGTGTGTGTGTGTGTGTGTCTGAGTTTATGGGCGCCTGTGTGTGGTTGTGCATGGAGGTCAGAAGAGGTCATCGGATCCTCTATAACTGGAGTTCAAAGCTGCTGTGAGTCACCTGATGTGGGTGTTGAGAACTGAACCTGGGTCTTCTGCAAGAGCTTAACCATGGAGCCATATCTCCAGCCCCCTGGCAATCTCTAAGAAATTCTGACCTGTTGAGATTAAGCCTGACTTTTTCCACAGTCACGCAGCTAGTTGCCTTTGACACTGGATATAATTAAAACTTTTGGCTCTGAGGTGCAAATGAAACATCCCCCTGCAAGCATAGGACATGGAAGTATTTAATGAGGGGGCCTCTTGGTGTAAAGACAACATCCAGACGAGCCTTGGCGTGTTCAGCTCTTTTTCTCTTCAGAAACTGTGTAAGACGACGGTTGTTCTCTTGTACCCTGAAGCTAGCTTTCCAACATGACAGTCCCATCTCCATTACTTTCAAGCTGGTCACCTTGAGCAGTTAACTTAACTGCTCCATGCTTCCGTTTCCTGTCTGTACAATGGGGATGCTGATAACACTTAATTCATAGCTGGGTAGAGAGATTTAAAGGTCTTAATAACTAGAAAGCTAACACAAGAGTGTCTGGACCATATTCAATGTGAAATAACTACAAGTAATCAATATTACTAGCCATAGGCATATAGTAAAGGTAAATGATTTCTCTTAAACAGATGAGCACTGTTTGGCTCCCTAGCACGACTTGCATTGGCTGCTACTGTGGTTATTAGCCAACTCCTATACAAAGTCACAAACACTTAATTTTAATTCAGGACCCACATGTTCCGGCAAATTGCCTGTAGCCTGGAAGTCATCATACTTTTTAAAGTCAGCAGACATACTGTGGGTAATGAACACATGATGGTCAGGGTATGGTCAGGAGTACCCGGAATGATCAAAGTTACATTAATAGCCCAGAGGAGCACAATGATGGGTCCTATGCTTCTCATTTCGCAAGCTGCATGGTTTCCAGCTCCAAGCTGCTGGGGTTCTGTTTCGTTTCTTAAGTAAGGCTGAGCCTCGGCATCCCACGGACTTGCTTAGCTAGCAGATTCCGGAGCGGAAGTGCGGGACTTAGAGTGTCTTTGAGAGTGGGGCAATTCCAAGTCAAAGTGAACGAGGGAAGAAATAGGAAGTGAAAATGTAGAACAGAAAGACAAAGGTGGATAGAGGAAGGCAAAAGAGGAAGGAGAGAAGAAAGAAACTTGAGAGGAGAGGAAAGATAAAAGGGAACCCAAATGGAGAAGATGCCTTTTGGGTAAAGAAGAAGGATACAGGAAGAGTTTTACAGACAGTCTCTCTTGTGCCTAAGGGAAGGCCCCCTGCTTGTCCCAGCTTCAGACTCATGGGGACACTTACTGAGCAGCTTCCTACATCCCATTTCTAATGATTTTTGATTCAAATGGTCAATAATTTTCATTCCCTCCAAACTCATTGATGATGTCAATGCTGCTGGTCTGAGAACATTTGAGCTAATCTATATCCACACACACACACACACAAAAAAACTGCTCTTAGATTCCTTTCATTGACCATATTTTATATACAATAACTTGCCCACATGTTAATATTACTGGTTTCCTGGCATAGCTAGTTCTCTGTTCAGTTATATAAAGATTTATCTGTTCCTATATGCAGTCTCTGGCATGGATACCAAGAGGCTGTTTTGAATAAACTTCTAATGACCCGATAGTATTTCCCACCAGAACAATGTAATAGACTCCAGTCAGTTTTCTGGCTTTTTAAGGAAGAAAAAAAAATGTTTTTCTATAACTTGGAATTGAATACCAAGTAAATAGAAGGCATCCACGTTACTTTGATCACATCTGGTCTCTTTTAAGCTACAGTTTATTTGCTATTTATTATCATTATTTGTGGTATGGGAGATTGAGACCAGGGCCTTGTACGTGTTAGGCGAGCACTCTACCACTGTGCTATATCCTCAGTACTGGGTTCACTTAAAACAGTATTTGAGACATATTTCACAAAGTTGCCCAAACAGGCCTTGAACTACAATCTTCCCACCTTAACCCCCTGCACCGCTCCCCCCAAGTAGCTGGTGTAACAGACCTGTCCCACCAGACGGGTCTTCATTACCTCATTGCTCCACTGTAAATGAGGGAATTCTGGTGTGAACAAAAACTGTACCCTATTCCTTGAATTAGCAGTTTCTTGGACTTATATGTTAGGTAATCTTTGATGTTAGACAGGGAAGCCACCGAGTTTTAAAGCCTTCAACAAGGCTTCTTAAGCTTCGGTGTGCACACAGTCACTGGGGAGCTTGTTAATATCCAGACCACCATTCAGCGGGGCAGGTGTGCAGTTTCAAACTCTTGTGTCTGTAACAAGCTCCCCAGTGGTGCCCACGCTGACAGTCGGCGATCACATCTTCAGTAGAAGGTTCTGCCCAGTATGGGAAGTGGTTCCCAGACCTCAGCAAGACAACTCATCAGAAGTGGTTCAAACGCAGACTTAAACTGGGGCTGCAGCTCAGTTGGTACAGAGTTTGCTTTGCCTAGCATACATGAAGCCCCAGGTGCTAGACCCAGCACAGAAAACAGAGAGGATGGTGCTCATCTGTAATCTCAGCACTAGGGCAGTGTGGGCAGGAGAATCAGAAATTCTTGGTCACCTTTGGTTATACAGAGAGGCCAAGGTCTGCCTAGGCTACGTGAGAACCCATCGCCAAACAGAAAAAAAAAAAAAAAGCAGAAACAAAGCAGGAACAAAGCTAATAAAATGAGAGAGACAGAGGCAGAAAAAGAGAGTGGTGGAGGGAGGGTGACAATGATGACGACACAGGGGACAAGTAAGAACTCTGTACTAGCACGTCTGAGTGAGTAGGCTAGGACGCCAGGCTGCTTCAAATTGCCCAGACGATATGGGAACCTGTGAGCACCTGGTGACAGCTGCAGGTCTATGACCAAGCCAGGTACTGTGTGGATGTTAGCTGACCTCCCAGTAAATTACACTGCCAGTGGGGACCACCTTCTCCAACTTCCTGACTGCCTTCAGTCTCCAGGCTGTGCCTTGCTTGACTTCTGCCCACTTGCCCTCACGTCCTCACCACACTTAGCCAAGGCTGACCTCCAACTCACTGCTAGTCATGTAGCCAAGGCTAGCCCCGAGCCGCTGAAGTTTCTTCTCCTCAGCCTCACAACAGCTGGGGTTACAGGTGTGTACCATACAGCTGGTGGGGGCTCTCCTTGATGCTCTCACCTCTCATTACTGTAAGAGAATTGCACTCTTTGCTTCCCGATTCTCTAACTCGGACTCTCTTCTAGCTCCCCTGTTCCTACCTCAGAGCTGTCTTTGTTTAGCCTGTCATCCTTCCCCATTCTGACCCCTGTCCTCCTCAGAATGCTCCTAAGGAGTCTCCCTGCCCTAGTATTAAGTCTCCAGGGCAGCCTGCTGCCTCTTCCACGAAGATCTTTCTGAAGCCCAGATGGGAACATGATAACATCTCCTCAAAACCCCAGTCACCAGAGAACGCATTCCACGCCAGTTATCTTGGTGACTGGGACCCTTTGTAATCTGGCCTTGGCATGTTTCCTTGGTGCACCGACTTTGGAATCTTATCAGGCACACTTCAAAGCATCCAGTCCCCACAGCAACTACAAGACTTTGTACCTCCATGGGTCTGTTTATGTTACTAGTTTTTTTCTAAGAATTCTCCCCATCCCCCACTGAACCCACTGGTCCACCTTCAGGTCCTTCCTTGGAACACTTGTGCAACCATCCCAGGAAGTGGGGGACAGGTTCTTCCGGTGCACACACATAGCAACGCAGTGGTGTTTTCCTGCACTTCTGAGCATGTGTGTGAAATCCTCGTAGTTTGCAATGCTCTGTCCGAAAGATTTCTTTTCTCAGTTCTGTGCCTATTACTTTGCAGATTAAATTCTCAAGTAGCCATGGCTGTGGAAACAGGAGCTAATAGAGAGCTTAGTTAATTACACTAATTTTCTGAGGCTACTGGAACAAACGGACAGATTTGGTGCCTTAAAGCAGTAGAAGTTTGTTGACTCACAGGCCTTGGGGTCAGAAGTCTGAAATTGAGGTGCTGGCTGGGCCCCATTCTCTGGAAATTCTAGGACAGCTCCCTACCCTTTTCTTCGACTCTGATTTTCCCAGCTGTGCCTTGGTTTGTGGCTACCCTGCTCTAACTTTTGCCTCTCTCTTCCCATGGTGCCTTTGTCCCCGTATGTAGGGTAATCTGTCTGGGTAATCAAGAAGGATTTCATCTAAAGTTCTCCTGCTCAATTACAACCACAAGGACCCCCTTTCCAAGTAAAGCCACGTTCCCAGGCCATGGTGGCCTGAAACTTGGCATATCTTCCAGTGAGTCGCTTCGTGGCCCATCACAATAATTGTTGAGAAATAAAGGTCCAAAAATAGAAATAAGAAACAGAAGCTGGGCAGAGGGGGCACCTGAAATCTTAGCCTTCTGGAGGAAGAAGTAGTAGAATCTTGAGTTCAAGGCCATTTTCACCTACATAATGAGTTCAAGGCCAGCTTGGACTACAAATGAGAACTGGTGTTTAAATACTCCTCCTACTCCTCCTTTTTCTCTTACTACTACTACTACGAATAATAATGTGGAGAGGCAGAAACCTCCTCTTTCTCCTGCTAGATCTCAATGAGAATTCTTGGATCTCACACTATCTGTCATACCAAGTCTCTTCCAATCAGTTTTTTCCTCTTCAAAGTCTTCTCTTCAAAAATACCTCGGAGCCAAGCATTGTGGATCCTAGTATTTGGGAGGCTGATGCAGGAGGACTATGGGTTTGAGTCCTGCCTGGGTCTCATACTGACAGCTGTCTGTAGGATGAGTCGCTATCTGAAGTTTGTTATCTTAATACTCTTAATTTTGTCTAAAATTATTCCCAATCTTTCTCGCATTTAAAAGACTACAAATAACGTCCTCTGTTCTTTCTGGAGCGATTCTGCTTTGTATCCTTGTATTAGGCCGGGAGGAGAGGCAACTGTGTCTCTCTCTTCCTGACTTGACCTTGCCTTCTCCAGTAGAAAGTCCTCTGGGCGAGTACGAAGGCGGTAGGGTGATGCAACCTCAGCAACAGCTGGGAAAAGCAGCTGTGGAAACTGGGAAAGCAGCCTGGGCACGGGGGTGAGGACCGGATCCAGGTTTCCACACAGACCCGGCAGCCCGTCCTGGGCTCTGACAGACAGTCCTCAGGCCAAGCCTGTCTCCCAACAGGCTGCTGAAGGGCCAAGGCTTTCTCTTCCCAGCTCAGGAGAATGCAGGGGAAATACAAAAACACAGGATGCGGCAGCTATAGGATCACATCCTCTTTTCTTCCCACAGGAGAGGACAGGGTAGGATTCTGTGATTTGTCAGAACCCCAAACAAAACAAAACAAACAGGGCCGCTGTTGATTCAGACAAATGGCCACAGCTGTGGAAGTTTCCACGTGAAACCGGCAGCCCAATACAAACAGCTACCTCGGCAGTTTTGTAATGACTATTCCAGCATTCTCTCTTTTTCTCCCTACTGTGCAGGGACTTGTTCCTTGCGGCCAGGACCCTTCTTTTAGGTGTGCTTTGGTGGCACTTCTGCAGTAGCTTCACTTTGCCCGCGCCCAGTTTCCCCGGATTGGTACACGTGACATTCATCTCAGTTAACCATCTCTACACGGGTTGTCGCTGCTGTGTGCTTGTGACTGGTGCCAAGGCTCCTACACGCACACAGCCCAGCCAGCGTCCCAAGCAAACTGATCTGGGTGGTGCCACCCGCTCAGGCAGCAAAGCCTGGAAGCCAGGCTGCCTCACAGCTAAAGCCAGCCCAGGTGTGCTGCGCGTTTTCCAAGGTTTGCCTCACTGTGATTAGGTTTGCTGGAACTGCAGCGAAAGCGAGAAGCCAGGCTGGGGGAACTAGAGGTCAGTGAAAGCTGAACCCTAAACCTCAAGCGAAACTCAAAGAATCCAAAACCATTTCCAAACTGAGGTTTTATGAGGCACGTCTATGCAGAAAACTGATGAGGTATACGCTTTTTTTTTTTTTTTTTTTTTTTGCTGTTGAACTTTACTTATCTTCCTCTTTTGAGGGGAGGGGCCAGAGGGAGGGAGCATATTCTCCTCCCAGCCCAACACAGTGTCACAGCTAGGCTGCTTTCATTTTGAGTCCCATCTGTGGAAGCAGCAACACCAAATACCAGCATGGTGAGGTCAATATTCAAGCCATGGCCGGACAAAGGAATTTCTGGGCTTTTGAAAAGCACTTTATGAGCATTGAATTTGAACATAAATTATTACTAACTTGGAATATGAAATATTCGTATCTAAGGTAGAGTCTAAAGTTTGTTATCCATCACATTTTATGGACTTTCAGAAATACTCAATGAAGATAGTAGAACTGGAGTTAACGTATGGTATATTTTGCAATCAGTGTCCACTAAACCGAATTCTATTACATCAATGAGACACCTATTTACAGAGTCAAGCTGGTAGGTTATTTGAAAGCTAGTTTGTGTCTTGTAAACAATCATAGAGCTTAAGTAATGGTTAAAGGACATGAAATATCAACAAGACAATATCAAGTTTTAATGCTTTGCATACTTTTAGAGGACAAAGTATTAAAGAGCCAATGGCAGGGACTGGAGAGATGGCTTGGTGGTTCAGAGCGCTTGCTGCTCTTGCAGGGGACTGAGGTTCAATCCCTGGCACCCACATGGTGACTGTTAGAGACAAGTCTATAACTCCAGGTCCAGGGGATCCCACACCCTCTTTCTGCCTCCATGGGTACCAGACATGAAACTAGTACACAGACATACATGTACACGAACATTTGTACCCATAAAATGATAGAGAAAAACAACTGAAAATCTTTTTAAAGTCCATTAAAAGGTTGAAGGTCTAAAGAAGACAAATTGCTCAGCTGATCCCTTACAGTGTATGACCATCTTGGACCTTTCAACATGACTTCTAGACATTTTTCTGGTTGTTATATTTTATAGATAGGGCTAGGGTTGTAGTATGTTGGTGGAGTGGTGGCTAACCATCAGTATTCAGTATTCAGTTCAGTATTCAGAATTGAAGTAAAGCACCTTGAGATCAATGTCTGAGCTGAGACCTTTGCAAGGAGTCTAGATAGCCATTCTCCTGCAACAATTCAACTATCAACATAGATTGATTCAGACAAAAATTCTTGTGAATATGGTAGCACATATCTTTCATGCAGCCTTGGGGAAGTTGAGGCAAGGAGAATTGAGAGTCCCAAGCTAGCATGGACACCCTGACCTTCCAAACCAAAACAAAATCTATGAAAAAGAAATGAATAACCCCCCCATCCCCCCCCCACCCGCGCACAAACACTCCAAGAGCTATTTCCTTGATGGTTGAAGGCAGTGTCCAATGTTGAGATGGCTCATGTGACATTTCTTAGGCAGCCCTCTCTCTGGAGAAAATGCTGTCTACAATATTGACTGATTTCCATGGTACACCCATTATTTTCTTTTCTCCCTTGAGACAGGGCTTCATGTAGCCCAGCCTAGCCTTGAACTGGCTACATTGCTGAGGATGACTTCTAACTCTTGTTCATCCTACTTCCGCCCTATGAATGCTGGGATTGTAGGCTCATACCCATTCTCTTGCCTTGATTGGGTTCATATAACCCATGGGGGAAAAGGCATAGTAACATGCTATAATAGAAGTAAGTAACTTCCAGGTGCTATTTATTAGTAAACTGTAGGACAATGGCCAGCAGGTAAAGCTTCTTGGGACCAAATGTGACAATCTGAGCTTGGTCCCTGGAACGTACATGGTAGAAGGAGAGAACTGACTCCCACAGCTGTCCTCTGGCCTCTCTATGTACTCTGTAGTAAGTATTCAGGCACACACAAGAAAACGTTGTAAGAAATTTAAAATAATAAATTATAATCAAACAATGAGGAAGGTATGTATATTATACCTTCATTTTTAATGATTTTTTTAATTTTAAGATTACACAGTTTAATTTTCCGTAATACTTTGCCAAACAACTGATGCATCAGATTCCATGACAGTGTGACTGGTTCTCGTGAGCAGGGAAAAGCTGGCGTTTCTGACCAACCTGTCGGTCAATCAACCTATGTCTATTTCCAGCGACGACCGAAGCCCAGCTTTGTGCTTCAGTGTTAATTAAATATAATGCAATTACAGTAAAATCAAACTGGCATATCCTTAGCAGCTCCTCCTCAGAGAAATTACTTTGTCAAAGAAATTGATTTCCTTCCTGCTTTCCCACCTACACCTAATGCTCTCAGTTTAGTAATGTCAAAAATTATAACCAGGTTCACTTTACTGAAATGGAAAAGTGAGGAGAAACTCGGGTGATAAAGAAACAAGAGGAGATTGCAGAGAATGCTGGGAAGAAGAGGCAGAGAGGACAGGTGCCCCATCCTGCAGCGGGCAGCAGTACCTCCTGTAGGTGTCCTTCGGTCCAGCAACTGTCGCCTTAGCAACGGCCCTTTCCCTATTCAAGGAAGCACCGCCCTCTTGCCCACAGTATTTGTTTCTTGGGAAATGTATACCTGTATGCAGGAAAAGAGATCTGGTCTCTCTCCAGAGAGAAAAGCTCATGTGTAGCTTGGGAGAAATGAATGGCCGCCATTTGTTTCTACTGATGCTGCAAGGCAAACTCTGTGTCCTCCTCCTCTCATGGTTTATGTGTTGCCCTGGCTGTCCCAGAACTCACTCTGTGGACCAGGATGGAATCAAACTCACAGAGATTTGCCTGTCTCTGCCTCCCAAGGAGTGTTGGGACTAGAGGTGTGTGACCCCAGACCCAGCTAGCACTGATTCTTGGAGTAAAAAGACAACTATAATTTGGTTGAGCTCATTGCATCCTGCATAAAATGCTATCATTAAACCAAGAATACGTCCATCCTGGGAGGAACACATGTCAGTCACTACTATATTATTAACAATGTAAGGCTCTTATAGGAAAGAAGTGCATGTCATCAAGTGAGTATAAGCCAGGTGTGGGGGATTATGTCTGTAACCCTGACACTCAGGAAGCGGAGGCAAGATTGTCATGAATTCAAGGCAAGTATTCAGATCCCATCTCAAACAAAAAGGTGAATATAATACATAGAAATCTTAGGGCCGATCCATGCAATGAACCCTAGACAGCTGTTGAAATGTTCATCTATATGTATATTATATTCTTGAAATGCTATTCACCTATGCAAATTATATTTCTGAAGAATTTTTTAAACAAGCATTATGATATGCTGATATGTATATGTATATTCCTTATGTATAGATATATGTGTGTGCATATATTTATATGTAATCTTTATTTTTCTCTCTTTTTAACATTAACCCATCTATCATCATCTTTCTATTTGCTTCTCTGAGATCAGGAAGGCAACATGGTATGAGATCTCTTTCCAATTGCAGCTGCAAATGCCTTGTGTCCTCACACAGTGGAACACAGAGAGTAAGGTCTCTTGTGACTTTTATGAGAGTACTAAGGCCAGGCTAGCGTCGTCTTCATAACCCAAAAGTCTCCCTCATAGTACCACCATGGTGTTGGGTGGTTTGTATCATCTATGAATCTATTATCTGTCACATGAAATATACCTTGAATTCATCAATATTTATATCCTAATGTAAACATTCATTATATAAGCCATTGTTGACTATCTCCCCATGCGTATGTCCTAATCGTAACACTACTAAATGTCAAATGAAAACTGTAGAATGTCCATAATGGAGTGATGCTTATGTTGAGTGTATAATGTTAAAAAGTTTATATGCAAGGCTGGGGATGTAGATGTGTACTTGCTTAGCATTCAGAAAACTCTAAATTCAATTCCTAACATCACATAAACAAGGCATGGTGTTACAAGCCTTTAGTCCCAGCACTTGGGAGTAAGGCCGGAGAATGGAGAGTTCAAGGTCATCTCCCACTGTGTAGGGAGTTGAGGCCAGCTGGGGATGTAGAAGTCCTTGTCTCAAAAGAAATAAAATAGGATCACAGAATATACATAATAAAGTAATGCTAACACACATATATATTTGGAAAAAGATTCTCACTATGTGTCCTTGGCTGGTCCAGATTGAACAGCACCTGTCTCAAACTCACAGAGATTAGCCTGGCATCTTCCTCCCGGATGTGGGAATTAAAGGAGTACCCTGCCATACCTGATCCTAAACGTTGTACTCTGACCTCCATACATGCACTGTGCTGCACAACACATGGTCCCTACCACACTAATAATAAAATAATGTGAAGTACATACACACAAAGAGGAAGAGAACACTATAAATTGAAAAGTACCTAAGTGTGAAGGGTTTTAATAATTTTGACAGCTTTCATCATTTCAAAATGAAGATTAATTGGAAGATTAATTGATTATTCATCTATTAGTACTCAAAATAATTTTATGTACTTCCTGATTATCATGGGTTTTAATCTATGCAACAGAGTGCTTATCTACACCTGCCCCAACAATGGTACTAGGGACTTGATATTTTCCTCCTCACAGTTCAGGAGGCAAGAAGTATAAGATCATGAACTAGGCAGCTTTGATCCCTTATGAGTTCTCTGTATCTGTAATTGCCAGTGGCAGTCTCCTTTCTGTGTGTTTCTGTCTGTCTGCGTCTGTATGTTTCTCTCTGTGTTAAAGCAGCTCTTATGTATCCAAGACTATCCTGAGCTTGTTACATAGCCAAGGGTGACTTCAAATTCCTGATCCTTCTGCCTGTCCCCCATACTTGCTTAAACTCAGTTTTATATGCAACTTACTATGGGCAAATTGTCCATAAAATAGCTTATATCAAAGTTTCTATAGGACTGTATTTAGAGATAGGGAGGACTGGGTTTAAGTGAGGTTCAAAGTTCATGTCTTAATCCAATGGGATTGCCATTCCAACACAGAGAGAATAAGGTATTAGAGCTGTGGATATGTAGAGAAGCTGTCAGGTGAGAACACAGAGAGGGGCCGTCTCTGACAGCCTCCATGATGGTTCGTGCCTGTTCTAGCATTAGGGAGCTAGAAGCAGGAGGACCAGGGCTTTAGATGATGAGTGTTCAGCCGCAGAGTAAGTATGAGTCCATCCTAGGCTGCTTGGGATCTTTTCTTTAAAAACCAGAAAATAAAAAAAAATAGATATAAAATTGATAAAATTGATGCATGATAAAACAGAGATAACCCTGAGAACAATGAAAGCTCTACAGAGCTTGTTTTATGCGATGAATATTTTTTTGAAGATTTTGGTAGATTCCAACACCAGTGTCCACTTCTAAATACATGTTTTGTCTCCATTTCCCACATCTGCTACCAAAATAGCTTTTCAGTTACATCTTTTCAGTAAGATTTTCTGAGTATAGCTGATATTATTACATGTGAGCCAGTGAAGGGGCTCAGTGGATGAAGATGCTTGCTGCTGGGCCAGACGATCTGAATTTGATTCCCATAATTCTCTTTGTAGAGGGAGAGTGCTGACTTCTACTAATTGCCCTCTGACCTATACACATACACTATGCATGAGTGTGAACACATGCACACACACACACACACACACACACACATGAGAAGAGAAATATATATGGTGATCATAAATATAATACAAATTTAAAACATATGTTTTGGAATTTTTTGAATAAATAATTTGTTTTTAGGACAAAATCAGCTATACCCGCTTACAAATGACTTGATTAAAATAAATGAACAGAATGAATAAAGGAACTATAATGAATGGAGATTTATGTCGAGGTTTATAGTCATTTAATCCTAAATATAACAAGAACTTAGGGGACCTTGTTTGCTGGGCCTGTCCACATGGATAGTGGCATATACACCAAATGTTCCCCTTCAAGATATATGTGCCTGTACATTAATACACATATGTATACATATAAACAGAGGGAGATACATGCTTTTTTTAAATTTTTTTCGAGAAAGTCAGGAGTTAGAAAGCCAAAATTTTTCTTACCCCTCTTTCTTCCTCTTTTTCACCAATTTCTCTCTAGCATCTCAGAGCACCAGGAGTCAAATCCAAGGTCTTGCATTTGTCAGGAAAGCACTTAACCCCTGAGCGACACTCCTAGCTTGTCTTCTTTTTTCTTTTCTTTGAGACACCCTGGCCATTCTAGAACTTACAATGTAGATCAGACTGATCTTGAACTCCTCGATGTCTGCCTGCCTCTGCCTCCTTGAGTGCTGAGGTTAAAGACCTGCTTCACCACACCCAGCTATCCTTTTTTCTATCGCTGCTTTTGCCGGGTTTCTCCATCTGTTCACCACTGATTACCATTCTATTGAGTTTACTTCTTCAGATATAGTTAAGGTGAACCATGCACACAATGTTACACACCAATTCTGTGTCTTTCTCCCATTATCTATGTGACTTTCAAAACTGCCCATGTTCTTTTCTGTATTGAAGGATACATCTAAGACTTCAACTCAGAGTTGTAATAATTGACCTAGGCAATCACCAACAAATTTACACATTACTCAAATGTGTGTGTGGTCTTTTTAGTGTATATGTATAAATATCTATGTGTATATATGCACACCATGCTCATGCCTAGTACTTGTGGAGGCCTGAGGAGGGAATTGGATGGTCATGAACCATGATGTGGGTGCTGGGAATCTAATCTGCATCCTATGCCACAGCAACAAATGATCTTAACTGCTGAGCCATTTCTCCAACCCCCAACTTCTGTTAGCCTCTAAAGATGAATAAGTATGCCTTCCATTTGGATGCAGGTTTCTTCTTCTTCTCAGAATGCATTCATATCTTCTACCCCATTGTCTTCTACGTTCTGAAGATGACCAGGGCAAAGTGTGATGTGACGCAATGGACCACAGTTGAGTGAAGCTTTGTGGTTGGTTGTGAGAGCAGTGGATAAAAACCACAAAGAGAGCAAGTCCAAGATCGAAGAGTACTGCTTCTGTCTTAGGGAGCTGTCATTCTACTGTAAACAAACACAGTCATGTGTTCTTTAATGACAGATCTAGGTCCTGAGAACTGTATCTTCTGGGCATTTCACCCCTCTGTGAAGACCACAGGGCAACGGCACAAGGAGCCTCATCGCATCATTAGGCACTGTTATTGTTGATGCCGTTCTCACGTGTGTGGCTCCTCATGACCCCAAGTGTCACACAGCACGTGGCTGTAGCTGTAAACTGAGGCTTGCTGGGACAGGTGATATTGTGGACAGGAGGCAGGGATGCGTCTTGGAAACACAGAGACAGGACATCAGATTAAGCAAAGTCCCAGAGAAAGATGCAAAATACACCCAAAGTACTTCCCCAGACATCACATGGTGGTGTTCTTGGCACAACGGTGCACTGAAGTTGGCCCAGTGGAAAGTCATAAATACAAGTAGCAAAAATAATGTTTGAATCTGTCTCAAATAATATTTCTTTGTAACTAAGCACAGAAGGTATTATTTTACCACACAGGGGGGAAATGGTATTTTGGAAAACAGGAATCTTTTCCAAGGCCTCAAGAAAGCTACGAAATTTCTGTTGCTAGGAATTTTCATTGGGTTTGTAACTGATGTTGAATCATCTTTGACTCTGATGAGGACTGAAATCTGGACTAGTCAGGTCCTGTTTTTGACTGACACTGAGATGAGCAGTGCCAAGTAGATGACAGGAGTTTGAGACCTTCCCACTTCATGGCCAAGAGCAAGAGGGTACCTGAGAACACATTGCTGACCCTGTAGGAGGCGGCCCAGTGGACCGCAGCTGCTGGAGACCAGACACCTTTGGGCAGAATTTTGTATGGTCTCCTCACTGTCTAAGTAGCCTAGTAAATCAGCGACAATGAAACTAGAGGATGTTTACTTTAAAGATCTGTTTTTTAAAAAAATATTTGATTCTGGACTGGGAGTAATGGTGCAAGCCATTAGTCCTAATGTAGTAGGCAGAGAGAGGCAGGCAGAGTTCAAAGCTAGCCTGCTCTACATAGTGAGCTCCAAGCCAGGCATGGTTACACAGTGAGACTTCGTCTGAAGTGAGGGAAAACAAAGCAAAACAAAACAAAAAAACATTCATGACTATTCTACTAGGAAGTCACTCAAAGTTCTTCCTCTATACTTGTCAGAAGAATAGGGGAAGCTAATTTATCACACTCTTTTTTTTTTTCCTTAAATTTTATTTTGGTCTTTTGAGACAGGTTCTTTTTTTAAAAAAAATTATTATTATCTTTCAAGACAGGGTTTCTCTGTAGCTTTGGAGCCTGTCCTGGAATAAGCTCTTGTAGACCAGACAAGCCTCGAACTCACAGAAGTCTGCCTGCCTCTGCCTCCTAAGCGCTGGGATTAAAGGAGTGCACCATCACCACCCAGCTTGAGACAGGTTCTTATACAGTCTAGAGTAGTCTTGAACTCACGAAAATAGATGAAACTGGCTTTGAACTCCTGATTCTGTCTCTAACTTCCTAGAATTGTGATTATAGGCATGTGTCACCAAGTCAGATCATTACATTGATTTGTTTGTTTGGGACAGGGTCTTAAGTCACCTAAGCTGGTCTAGAATTTCATATGCAGCTGAACATGACCTCGAACTGCTCATCTTCCACCTCTATCTCCCTAGAGCTGTGATTAGAAGTGTGAAGCACCAGGGCCAGCTACTTTATATTTAGAGTAATAGAATTTGCTTGCCTTCTTTTTGCTTTCTTCTTCTTCTTCTTCTTCTTCTTCTTCTTCTTCTTCTTCTTCTTCTTCTTCTTCTTCTTCTTCTTCTTCTTCTTCTTCTTCTTCTCCTTCTCCTTCTCCTCCTCCTCCTCCTCCTCCTCCTCCTCCTCCTCCTCCTCCTCCTTCTTCTTCATTATTATTATTATTATTTGTTGTTGTTGTTGTTGTTGAGATAGGGTCTCAGTGTGAGCCCTGGATTCCTGGAATTCACTAAGTAGATCAAAATGACCTTGAATTCCCAAAGATGTGCTTGTCTCTGCGCCATGGCTGCTGGGATTAATGATGTGCACTACTGTAATTCCTGGCTGAACTTTCTTTTCTTAAGATATCTCTAAACTACATCACAAAATAATTTATCATATTTTATATGTATGGGTGTTTTGTCTGCAATTATGTCTGTGTAACAATTGCATGTCTGGTGCCTGCAGAGGCCAGAAAAGGCTGTTAAGTCCCTGGAGCTGGAGTTACAAATGTTGTGAATGGCCGTGGAGACGCTGTGAACTGAACCTGGGTTTGCTGCAAGAGCAGCCAATGTTCTTATCCACCGAGCAATCTCTTCAGGTTTGAATAATGGAATTTTCTTTAAAATTTCCACATGGGAAAACTCATCAAATATCAAATTATACACACATACACACACACTCACACACAGAGAAAGACTATTCACATAATTCTATTGTAATTAAAAATTACTTCATTGCAGATGTTTACTTGGAGAAACTGGGAGCTGTCCCTTTCAAATGCTCATCCCTTAAATCCCTTTTTGACTTCCTGATGCATACTTGTATTTTCCTAGTTGTCAAAATGATGCATAATAGATTATTTCTTAGGTAGGACAAAAAATAAAGCCACAGCTTCTCATTAATCTACTAACACACACACACACACACACACACACACACACACGAATAAGGAAATGTCCAGAACTTCAAGAGAATGTTCTATTCTTATTTTGACGCAAATGACCTCAATCCTGTGGATGTTGGAGCACGGGAGACGCAAACATGAAAGAGTGAAGACGGAGCCTGTTCTTCTGTATGTCTGATCTTGGTTTCAGATTTTGAAGCCTCTACTTAGCTAGGGTCATCATGGGAAATTGTAAGTACCCCAGCACTTCCTTTCATGGCATTTCTTCAGAAGGAGGTTAAAGCTGCAGAAATGAGCAGTCTTTGCTCAGGAATTCATGAACAGCTGCAGTTACAAACCTGAACACTTTCGTCAGAGCCTGAAAAGGTACAACACAGCCAATGGATTTTCCTCAGAATATGGTTTGTTCGCACTGAGATCTCTATGCCCCTTTAATTACATTGCCATCATTTTCTTGATTAAGAAAAAATTAAAGCTGATTGTGGTGGTACGTGACTGTAAGTTCAGCATTCTGGAAGCAGGAGGGAGATGCGCTTGGGCTACTCATGAGGTCAGCCTGCTTATGTAGCAAGGTACGGAGACGCTGGGCCTTGCCTTAAAGAAGAAAAAAAGAGGGGGGTGGAGAGAGTGGGTGGCATGCGTGGTATACACCTTTATCTCAGCGATGTCTGTGAGTTCAGGGTCAGCATCATCTGCAGAGTAAGTTCTGGGCCAGCCAGAGCTACCATGGTCAGACTCTGCCTTAAAAAGAGAAAGAGAGAAAAAAAGAATAAGTCATGTTTGGTTTTGTTTTTCCTTAATAACATTGCCTGAAGAAGAAAAATTGACTAAACATAGTTTTTTAGAAAAAGTATTACCCATTAAATTTGAACCAAAAAGGGATTTCACCTAATGTTTTTATTGTCTAGGAAACGTGTTCTTCTAACTTGTAACAACTCTATCTTATGTTTCTATTGTGCTTTGGGCTAGTTATTGCCACTTGTAAAATGAATTCCAGTAGCTAAGAGCATAAAATAGGGATAACTAGAACCTAATTTATTTTTTCAAGACAAACACGTCTCAGAATTGTAAGCCAACCACTTTTTGTTCCCAAGTTAGTTGTGTATGTGCTCGGGATCACATGATGACATGCGTTTATTTTATTCAGCTTCTATCGGTGCTAATTCACTCAGTAAGTAAGGAGGTCCGAGACTGCCTGGAACAGTTATCTGTCTGGTTTGTACTAGCCACAACAAAGGATTTTTAGCCCAACAGCCTGAGTCAGACCTAGTGTGGGTGACAGGCTTGGCAGACAGAGGGGTGTGATTTACAGACCTGAGATCAGAATGTAAAGGCGAACAGATTAAAAAACAATGAACTTGATTTTTTAAGTACCAATAAGTAGGGCTGTCCTCCCCCCATATACACATACAGTTTCGAAGTTAAAAGTGAGGCACTTAAATTAAAATGCTACATATTTTCACACACTGAAGTTTATTTTATTTTTTGAGACAGGATCTCATGTATTCCAGGATGCCCTTGAATTTTCTGTGTAGTCAAGACAAGCACTCAGGCTAGTGAGCTGAATCTCTAACCTAACCCCACTTCTGCTATTGTTTCTCCAGATAAGCCATCACTAAGTTGTCTAGGCTAGCCTGAAACTTGAAATCCTGCTTCTGCCTCCCCAGTGCTAGGATTACAGGTGTGAGTCACCAAACTTCTCCAAGTCAGTTCCTTCTCTATAGATTTCTTTCTCATAAATTAGGTCATAATTTAATCTACTATTTAATTTAATTTGGGTCATGCTGATGATTAAAGTCAAGGCTTCAGACATGGCTCCGTGCCTTCTAGCACTGAACTATAGTCCCAGGCTAGACCATGACTTTTTTCTCTCAGATAGGACTTCAGAGAGGCAGGTTGGCCTGAAACCTACAGTGTAATTTAAGATGATCTCCTCATCCCACGGTCTCTCTCTCTCTTAAGTAATGGGATTATGGGTGTATTCCACCATGCCAAGATGGATTATAGAAACTGATATTTAGAACCAAATGCAGGGCGCTGTGCATACTGGGCAAATCCTCTATCAACGGTGTGGTATAGATCATAACATTAAATGCTCCAAAAGCAGGCACACAGTCAGAGTGTTGTAGGACACTACTCCTGGGGAATATGTGAGGAAATGCCTACTTTATCAGGTAGGGAACTGACAACAGACCAAAGTACAATACCATCTAGATCCAGTTTGATGAACTAATGAGTTTCATTGAGTTTGCTTATAGAAGTGTGTTTGGGTACAGAGCTACTTAGAGAAACAGAGATAACTGAAAGATAGCACATCACCAAAGTCCAACCCAACATCAGTGACAGCCCACAAAGTTTGGAAACCTGAAGCACACTGTACAACCACAGACAGTTCAGCAGGTTGGAGGGTGTCATTTCCAAGTAGCTCACCTGGTCTCTGCTCCTTCGAGGCAGCTCAGCCTGACTAAAAGTGTCTCTCAACAGTTCTTATGGTTTATATATGCATAGGGGCAAGAGAGGCTGTCGGGGTTAACGTTACATTGCTGTGATAAGAAACCTCGGCCAAGGCAACTCAGAAGAGAAAGCATTTCATAATTTAATGCTTGTGGTTTTAGAGGGTTAAAGTCCATGATGGTGGAGCAAAGGAATAGCAGTGACTCTAGCTGAGAGTGCACATCTTGATCCCCATTTTCAAGTAGGAGACAGAATGTGAACAGCGAGATTGGCAGGAGTCCTTTGACACTTCCTAGTCCATCCCCAGTGCCACACCTCCTCCAACAAGACCACACCTCCCAATCCTTCGGAAACAGTTCCACTACTTGGGGACCAAACATCCAAATATATGAGTCAGTGGGGGGGGGGTCATTCTCATTTAAACCACCTGGAGGGGTGAAGGCGCTTAGTGAGTCTGTTCTGTTTCAGGGACTTCCTAGATCTGTTGACCTGTTACTTTCTGAGTTTTAATGAGCTTCTCTGCAGGATGAAATGTCTTACCTCCCTTTTAATATCTTAGTCTTAGGGAGTTTTCCTCCAAGATGGATGGAATTTAGCTAGGAGAAGAGAGCTACATAACACAGGGTCTTCTGTCTGATCCACTGCCTCCAGTGTTAGGATTAAGCATGATTCAGTCACCCTTTGGATACAGTTTCTTGACCTGCAAAATGAAGATTTACACTGGTTAATTGCTATCGGACCTCTTCTCACTTTCTAATCCTATCAAAGCAAGTATCTTGAAATTTCCCTTTAAAATAAAATAAGTGGGGAAGTCTAATGCTTCTCAGCATGAGAACATAAGAAAATACAAGTCAGGAAGATATGAAGTGATGTGGACCAAAGACAAACCTTTTCATTCCACAAATTCCTCCTCAAAACTTAGGAAAGGCTGGAGAACTTCCTTGGCTCTTCTGTGTAAGCATGAAAGCTTGAGTTGAGTCCTGAGCACCTATGTGAAGATGGAAGCTGTGCATGCACCTGAAGTCCTAAACATGAGAAGGCGGAACTTGTCGGCCAGCCAGTCCACCAGAATTGGCAAACTCAAAGAACAATGAAAGGTCCTGCTTCAAAAATAAAATAAAATAAACAAAAAGGAAACAAAAAACTCCAAACAAGCTAAGGTGTGTGTGTTTGAGGAAGACACCTCTGGTTCCAAATGCATGCATGTACACACCCACAACCCCACCCACACACCCACACACACACACACACACACACATGCACCTGGGTAAAAATGAGAATTCCACCAACTGTATGTGCTTGTATTGGATATTATTTTAATAGGTTGGAAAACGGTTTTGTGACATCCTTAATAAAATGAGTTTTCAAGCAACGGTGTTTTCCCGAGGGAGGAAATTTCGATGTTGGTTTTGTCTGTGTAGGAAGTGCGTGGGCAGCATCTCAACTTTCAGGAAAATTCTTTTTTCATAGAAAGAAGCTTTCCAGATGCTCTTGGAGTCACTTCCCTGAAAGTCACGCAAGGCAATGAGGCTGGAATCATTGCCCATATTTCTTGTTGGCAGGGTAACCTGTACCTGCTTCCACTTTTCTATAAGTTAGGAATGGGAACTGAGCCGGGACTGGTGGAACATATTTATGGTCCTAGAACTTGGGAAGGAGAGGCAGGAAGATCACAAGTTCTAAGTCAGCCTGGGCTACTGTGCTGGGTAGTGTTATGTAACATGACGCAAGTAAAAGTCATCTGAGAGGAGACACCTCAACTGGGAAAATGCCTCCATAAGAGTGGGTTGTAGGCAGGCCTATAAGGCACTTTCTTAATTAGTGATTTATGTGGGAGAACCCAGCCCACTGTAGTTAGGACACTACTGGGCTAAGAGTACTAAGTTCTTTTTGTTTGTAAATAGAAGTTTAATATTTTATCTATTTATATTTATTTAGTTTACATACCAATCACAGTACCCCTTCCTTCCTCCTCTTGCTCTCCCCCTGCCCAACCCACCCCACATCCACTCCTCAGAAAGGGTAAGGTCTCCTATGGGGAGTCAACAAAACCTGATACATTAGGTTGATGTAGGACTAAGCCCCATCCCCACCCCACCGTGCATCAAGGCTGAACAAGGCATCCACTATAGGGAATAGGCTTCAAAAAACTAGCTCCTGCACCAGGGATAAATCCTGGTCCCGCTGTCAGGCATCCCTCAAACAGACCAAGCTACAAAACTGTTGTCCACATGCAGAGGGACTAGTTTGGTCTCATATAGGCTCCCCAGCTGTCAATCTAGAGTTTGTGAGCTCCCATGAGCTCGGGTCTGCTGTTTCTGTGGATTTTCCATCATGTTGTGACCCCACCCCAACATTGCTCACATAATCTCTCCTCCCTCTCTTCGACTGGACTCCCGGAGCAGCCTGGTTCTTGGATGTGGATCTCTGCATCAGCTTCCATCAGTTCTGTGATGATAGAGAATCACCAATCTGATTACAGGTAGCCTCTCCACTGTTGCTTGGAACCTTAGCTGGGGTCATCCTTGTGGATTCCTGAAAATTTGCCTAGCACCAGGTTTCTCCCTAACCTCATCATGCCTCTCTTTATCCCTTTCGTTGTTCTCCCACTCCATCCCTCCACCAATTCCAGCACTTGAAAGGCAGAGGCAGACAGATCTCTGGGAGTTCGAGGCCTGCCTGGTCTACGAGAGTTAGTTCCAGGACAGGCTCCAAAGCCAGAGAGAAACCCTGTCTCAAAAAATAAAAAACAAACAAACAACAACAACAACAAAGAAACAAAAAAAGAAAGAAAAGCATCACCTTTTATAATAGCTACAAATAACATAAAATATCTTGGGGTAACTCTAACCAAACGAATGAAAGACCTGTATGGCAAGAACTTTAAGTCTTTTGGGGGAGTACTGAGTTCTATAAAGAAACATGTTGAGTAAACCAGTAAACAGCACCTCTCCATGACCACTACATCAGGTTCCTGTCCTGTTTGAGCTCCTGGTCAGACATTCTTTGATGCTGAACTGTGATGTGGAAGTACAAACTGAATGTTCTCCCCTGCTTGCATTTGGTCATGGTGTTTTACCACAGCAATTGTAAGCCAAACTAAGACAGTTTCATAGCAAAATTCTCTCAGAAAACAAAACAAAAATGACAGAGAAATGAAAGGAAGGAATGAAAAGGATTGTAAGCTCTGGACTGAGAGAAATGATCCAGAGTTGACCTAGAAAGGGTCGAGTTTGTCAGCCCTACGATGTTAAAATGTGAATGTCTATGTTCTCCACAATTCATATGTTGACATTTTAATCCTAAATTCTAATATATGATGGTCTAGTCTGCTGTCTACTGATGTAACAAAATACCTGGGGCCAGATAATTTATGAAGAATGGAGATGTTTTAGCTCTGATTTCGAAGGCTGGGAAGTCCGGGGATATTATCTTAGTTACTGCTCTATTGCTGGGAAGAGACACGATGAAGAAAGCAACTCTTATTTAAAAGAAAGCATTTAATTGGGGCTGCTTACAGTTCAGAGGTTTAGTCCATTATCATCATGGCACATGCATGCAGTCAGACATGGTGCTGGAGAAGGAGCTCAGAGTTCTATATCTGGGTATAGTTCTAGATCTGCAGACAACAGGAAGAGAATGTCACACTGGGTGTGATGTGAACTTATTAGACACCAAAGCCCTCTTCCTAGTGACTCACCATATTCCACTCCCTGACACTCATTGACTTGTAGCCATAACATAATGTAGACATTCATTCAGTCCAATTTAAAAAGTCCCTTAGTCTGTGAACAGCCTCAATGTTGTTTAAAAGTCTGAAGTTCAAAGTCTCTTCTGAGACTCAAGCAGTATCTCACCTGTAATTCCATAGAAAATCAAAATGAAAAATCAGATCAAAGACTTCTAGCATATAATGGCACAGGATATACATTACTGCTCCAAAGGTGAGGGAAGGGAGCATAGTGAGGAAATATTGGACCAGAGCAAGACTGAAAACCATCTGGGCAAACTCTGTGGGGCTTTGAATAAGTCAGTCCCAATTAAGTGTTTTCTTTTAGGAGAGTTGCTGTGGTCCTGATGTCTCTTGAAACCTTAACTGAGACAGTTGTCTGCCTGCATGCCGCCATGCTTCACCCTGTGAGGATAATGGACCAAACCTCTGAAACTGCAAACCAGTCTCAATTCAGGGTTTTTATTTATAACAGTTGCTGTGGCCATTGGTGTCTCTCAGCAGCGATAAAAACCCTAACTAAGACAGAATGGGGTGTTGCCTTAGCAGACCTGGCCATGATTTTGGTTGGAGGTTTGTGGACTTTGGGATTTTGTTTAGAAAAGAAGCTGAATGGTTTAAGTGGGGCTTAAAATAGAGTGTCCTGGTGAGAATATGGAAGACAGTGGTGCTGAAGGAGGTTTGAGCTTGAGGGCCTGACTCAAGGATAAAAGGAAGGGTTATGGAATCCCCTTCCATGACTAAGGAAAGCCACTGAGGCCAGGCATGCATGGGGGTGTCCCTGAATGGAGGCCGAGGAGGCCACTGTGTGAAGTTGTGAAGGGGAAGCATGGATTGCCTTGGGGACCTCAAGATGTTGCAGATGCCAGAGCCCAGGGATACCTGCCAAGGAAAGGTGCTAATAGGGGGCTGAACCAGCCCGAGAGAAAGAAGTGTGTTTGGAGTCAACAAAGATAAAAGGCGTTGGAGATGTGAAGAACACTTTGATATCAGACACTGAAATACAGAGTTTGGAGTTTGCCCAACTGGTTTATTGGTCCAGTATTTTCCTCACTGTGCTGCCCTTCTTTCCCACTGGACCTTAAAACATTGTCGAGACTGTGATAGGCTATGGGGACTTCTGACGTTGGACTAAATGCATTTTGCATTATGTTATAGTGTCAAGCCTATGGAGTCCAGGGGTTGGAATAGTGGTTTGAATAGATATGGACCCCACAGTCTCATGTGTTTGAATGCTTGGCCCATAGGGAGCGGCACTATTAATAGGAGTGGCCTTGTTGAAGTAGGTGTGACCTTATTGGAGGAAGTGTGTCACTGTGGAGGCAGGCTTTGAGGTCTCATATGCTCAGACTATGCTGCGTGTGGGATATGGTCTCTGTGCTGCCTTGAATCAAGATATATAACCCTCAGCTCCCTTTCCAGCACCTTTATCTGCTGGCACTGTGCCACGTTTCCCATCATGATGATAATGGGCTAACCTCTGAAGCTGTAAGTCAATCCCAACTAAATATTTTCCTTTATTAGGGTTGCTGTGGTCATGGTGTCTCTTCACAGCAATAGAAACCTCAACTAAGACATACTCCAAATTCAGAAACTCCATGTCTGATATCAAAATGCTCTTTGTTTCTCCAACTCCTTTCAGCTTTGTTGACAGTAACACACTTCTTTTTCTTGGGTTGGTTCCACTCCCTATTAGCAGCCTTCCTTGGCAGGTATCCCATGACTCCAGCATCGCCAACATCCAAGGCAATCTAGGCTTCATCTTCACAACTTCACACAATGGCCTCTCTACGCATCCATGCAGGGACACCCCTAACACATGCCTGGCCTCAGTGGCTTTCCTTAGTCACAGAGGGAGATTCTATAACCTCTTTCTTCTGTCCGTGACTCTAAAGCCAGTATCACGTGGCCAAAGCTGCCAAGTTCTGCTGTTTGCTCGGGCTGGGACATGGTCTGTTATTCAATTACATCTTCACCAGCTTTCTATTTTCAGTGGTCTCACTCACTGCCTAGACTTGGCTGTCCCGGAACTCATCTGTAGGCCAGGATGGCCTCATTTTAGGAACTTAGAGAGCCACCTATCTCTAGCTCTGGAATACTGGGATTAAAGGTATGTGTCACCACACCTGGCTCTAAACTTTTCTTTAATTCCTTTCCACACGTTGGAAGCTTAGGTAGGTGGGGTCTGGCCTTGAGGTCACCACTGCTCTTATTTCATTTAATATTAGAATTTTATTAATCAGCTTATCTCCTTAAATATAGTATTTAGCTCCATTCCATTTTCTGGTGCCCCTTTTCTCCTCACTCGATACATTTTATATTTCTTCTTGCTCAATTTTCTCCTTTTCATTATAGATCTTCATAAGTGTGAACACCAATAACCGCACAACAGACTCTATACATGGCTGTTTTGAAATTTTCTTTGCCAAGGCTCTTCAATTTAGCCTCATGCAGGTTTTTTGAACAAGGGCAAAAAAAAAAGTCATATTCTTAGCTAAAATATCACAAGAACTATCTCTAAGTCACATACAAATATTCTTCTCTTCTGAAACCTCTTGAGCCAGGTCTGCACAGTTCAAACCACACTCAGCACCACTGCCTTCCAAATTTCTACTACGATGGTCCATTAAGCCCCACTTAATGCATTCAGCTGCTTTTCTAACCCAAAGTCCCAAAGCCCCTATTCCCTCAAAGAGAAACCTGACCAAGTCTATCACAGCAATACCCCAGTCCCTGGTAGTAACTTGTCCTAGTTAGGTTTTCCATTGCTGTACTGAAACACCATGACCGAAAGGAGAACTGGGGAGAAAAGGGTTTATTTGGCTTACACATCTGTATTGCTGCTGTTCATTATTGGAGGAATTCAGTACAGGAACTCAAACAGGACAGGGTCCTGGAAGCAGGAACGGATGCAGAAGTCATGGAGGGGAGCTGCTTACTGACTTGCTTCATATGGCTTGCTCAGCCTGCTTTCTTATAGAACCCAGGACCAGCAGTCCAGGGATGGAACCACCCATCATAGGCTGGGCCCTTCGCCATTGATCACTAACTGAGAAAATGTTTGACAGCTGGATCTCATGGAGTCATTATCTCGACTGAGGCTCCTTCCTCTCGGATGACTCTAGTTTATGTCATCTTGACACACAAAAACCAGCCAGCACATAACCCATTCGGAATAGCACACAAGGACTGGAGTCGCGCGTTTCCTGATCCAGGTGTGGTGGCACACACTGTAATCTTAGGGGTTAGGAGCCTGAGGCAGGAAGAGGAATCCGAGTTAGAGGACATCCTGGCTGCCCAGCAGGACCCTGTGTTGAGACACAGATCCTGTCCCAACAAGCAAAAGCACAGAAAGGGACATATTTCTGAGCAGATTAAATGAATGTTCCATATCCCAAGAGAGCTCAGAGATCGGCTAACAGACACGCTGCTTCCTTTTCCCACGATTGCTCTGCTCAGGAATCATATGCAGATTCAGCAGTTTTTCTGATGTATTTCCAAAGACCAAAAGAGAATAAAGTGTTTCATAAAAAAAGAAAAAAAAAAAACACTCATAGCTGAGCAGTGGTGGCACATGCCTTTAATCCTAACACTCTGGAGGCAGAGGCAGGTGGATCTCTGTGAGTCTGAGGCCAGCCTGGTCTGTAAGAGCTAGTTCCAGGACAGGTTCCAAAGCAACAGAGAAACCCTGTTTTGAAAAAAAAAATGCACCCCGTATTGCACTCCTGGACTGTTAATTGGCAAGCCCAAGACAAGGGCCTAACTCTCAGAAGATGGCAGGAACGTCAAACTCTGACAAGCTCAAGAATTGCTGCACAAGCAATTACCAACCGGCAAGTGCCTCCCACTAGTGCCCTAAGAACAGCCTATATTAGAATTTTCAACAACCAATAGCCTGACTCAGTTTGAAATTAACAATTTATTGTGAATAATATGCTTTATCTAAGCTTGTAGAAAATCATATAATTTATTGAGAATGACTTCTAGTTACTATTGCTCACTATCAAAAAGAATCAGTCTTTATTGAATGAGAAATTATCTGAAGTAGTGTGTTCAGATGTTTGAGGTCCTATTAGTAGTCTAATTAAAATACTTCTTTTTGTTAAATTTTGTTAAAATGCCCATTATTTTTATTTCCTTAGTCTGTCAGACCTTAGTAAGCTAGGACAGTTCATCTGACCGAAAACGAATTATGCGATAATGCCTAAGCATGCATTGCTCTCTTTCCCTTCCGTTTTGTTTAGACAGTGTTTCAATGTGTAGCCCTGACTCTCCGGGAAGTGACTTCATAATCCACGGACACCTTAAGCTTTCTGAGATCTTCCTGTCTTTGCTTTCAAGGTGCATCACTGACCAGGTACTCTTATTTACATAATAAAAAAGCTATGTTGTTTCAGAGTAAGGTAAGAACATACTGTGAGCATTCAGGATATACTAAGGATAAGGACTTCGAATGAAGAGACTTAAATAAATGTCTTTTGTTATTTAGAGGACAGGCAGAAATGAAGAAGAATCAAAAGACGCTTAGTGACATGCATTTTGGGTAATTTTACAGATATATTTTTATTCCTTAGCATCACATCAAATCGTATTTTGTTGATCAAATTATAGTTGAATGGTCCAAAACAATGCCAGTTAAAGATGGATAAAAAAAATTAAAGGTTGAGAACATTATTAGATGAATGGGGGTGGTAATTGTCCTATCAAAGGAACTGTCCAATGAAATGTCAACCGAATTCTGGAAGAGGTGTTTACTCTTGCATGCAGTTTGGTGATTCCTCGATAGTGTGCAGGGTGACAAGGAGAAGGCTTATCTATGACAGCATTGAGGACAGTGGTGTCTCAAAGGGCAAGCATACCATTTTCCTCCTGAGGAGCAATTGCTTGGCGCATACGCTCTACAAATACCAAGTGCGAAGAGCTTGGCTTTTAATTATAAAGTAAAATATCATTCCAAAATTGCATAATTGGTGTTTGCCTTTTGCAATGCAATGAACATAAGGGAACCTGACATTAAATGTCTGATGTGTTGCCATGGCATCTTCTGGAACTTTACTCTATGCTTCTTCAAACTGTCAGCTATGTTAAATTTGAATTCCTTGAGAGTCCTTGAGAGTCTGTGCGATGGGGGCAGAATTGACAATAGAATGGTATAATTAAAGATTCTAATCTAGGGGTACTGAGGCAGGAGGATTTCTTTGGATACAAAGTCAGCCTGGTATATGGATTGAGATCCTGTCTCAAAAAAAGAATAAAAAAGTAAAATAAAACAATGCAAATACAGAAATACATTTAAAAAAAATCAGACAAATAGGGTCTTCATTTGTTCTCACAGTAGTTATGTGTTTTCCTGGACATAGAAGCTAGTTAGTCAGGGAGAGATGTCTCTAGCCTGCCTTTGGAGTTGAAGAAAGAGAATAGTCTGGGAGAAAATACAGTGGCAGTCAGCGCCCAGCCTATTTAAATGTGTAAGCCATTGATATGGAGGGGGGAGGTGCCTCTGCCTAAAGTGTATGTGTCCCAATTGCTGAAAGAATCAATGGTAGGATTAGTGTCCCTCTGGATCACTCTGGTCCAAAACTAGCTTCAAAATGCATGCTAGTTGAGCAACAAGGCAGGACTTTGGATCTTCTCTGCGATTGCTGTGAAAGGGAAACAAGAGAGGTGCCACACAGTAGCACACACCCAGGGCTGTGGGATTGCTGTAAATCTAAAGCCAGCTTTGATGACATTGAGCCCCTGTGTCTGAGGATAAAATAAGGCTAAAAAGGAGATTCACTCCCTGCCAGGATAGCTCCCTCAGGCTATACTGAATCGAGTACAATTTGGGGTCAGTTCCTCGGGCCCAGATGGATTGTTTTTCATTTCAATATCATCCTCCTGATCCAAAGTGACATAGATAAGACACGGGGACAACTTAAAGTCTCTGGCATGTTCCTTGATTTTACAAATATACAGAAAAATGTCATTAAAGTGTCAAAGCTGGACCGGGTGGCCAAACCCTGTAATCTCAGCATTGAACTAGGAGGGTTGCCACAAGTTCAAGGCCAGCCAAGGGTACATAGCCAGCCCCTGTCTATAAAATAATTATTAGTGATTGGAGGCATAGCTCCCTTAGTAAAGTGGTATCAAGTACATGCAATGTTGGGGTGGTGTATGCCTGTAAGCCTAGTCCTCAGCAGGATCAGGGGTACAAGGCCATCCTTAGTAAATTCCGGGCCAGCCTGGGCTACATGAGAGCATGTTTCAAAACATACACATACAAAAGTCCATATCCACATCCATAGCCACACACCCATAGCATGCATTTTGAAGCTAGTTTTGGACCAGAGTGATCCAGAAGGACACTAATCCTACCATTGATCCTTTCAGCAACTGGGACACACACACTTGGGGCAGAGTCACCTCCCTCATCCATAACAATGCCTTACACATTTAAATAGGCTGGGCGCTGACTGCCAATGTAAATATGTTGAAATAAATCCTTACTTAAGAACTATCCAGAATGTTCTTGGCTTCCTGTATGCATATCCAATTCTAGTTCCTCAGGCAGAATCCGAGATCCATAGGCACATCTCTATGAAATCTTAGTATTAGAACCTTTCTTGAATCATATTATTTGTATCTTTTTATGCCACCCACGTTTTTTATATCCTGCCAATTTATGAAATTTACTGGATTTCTATTATCATAAAAAAATACGTGTCAGTTTTTAGTTACTCTCGTTCCCCCCCCCCCCTTTTTTTAGATGTAGCTTATATAGTTTAGGTTGGCCTTAAACTTGTTATGTAGCTAAGGGTGACCATGAAGTTTGAATCCTCCTGTCTTTACTTCCAAGTGCTGGCATTACAGGTGTGCACTATCATCCCTGGTTTTATTTAACACTGAGATCCAACTCCCACCTAGGAGAGATATGCAGGGATCCTACCAATCGAGCTACATGTCTAGCCCTTAAAAAGTTTATTTATTCTTTGAGAATTTCAGATCTAAATAAGTATATACTCCTCCTAAATTTCCCAGCCCATGTGCCTCTTTCAACCTCATGTTCCATTCATACATACACACACACACACACACACATCATCTCCCATTCAGTCCAAAATTGGTGCTACCCAAATATGTATGAGAGAGAAGCTGTTCACTGGAGCATACTCAACCTATGCAGGCCATACCCCTGAAGAAAACAACTCTCCCTTACCCAGGAGCCATCAACTGGCAATATTTCCTCAGATGGAGTGTGGCCTGGTGAGCTTCTCCATGTTGAATTGTTGGCTGTCTTGACTGCACGCAGGCAAGTTACACATGACAGCGGAAGGTTATTCATATCTTAACTGTGTCTTAGGCACAGTGAGGTCATCATGCTGACTTTTATAGTCAGGATGTTATTTACATAGCAGATTAAGTTTGTTTAATAACATTGCTAGTCAGACTCTTAGGCCTTACTTGCTAATGCTGTGCAGCTCCTGCATAACAAAGTGCAGACAAACCAACACTCAGCAAGCTATTCCTTTGTGCCCATCCAGGGGGCCAACTGTGAAGTAGGGAGCTCTGGTCTTGAGTATGTGGTTGAACAAGAAGGTCATTTGTTCCCTTTTCCTTACCCAATGTGACAAATCTAACAATGTAGCCCAACATGATAGGTGAGCATGGCTATGTCTCAGCACTTGGGAGCTGACAGTTGGGGATCAGTTCCATCACCTCTAGTTTGAACTATGTGAGGACCTGTCTAACTAAGTAAATAATAAACACATCTAGTATTATACCCATCTGTAATGTAAGTGCACAGCAGAGTTCCCAAAGGGTCAAGCCAGCTGTCTTGGAAAGGAATTCATGAAAGCATAACGTATTAAGCCAAGTTTAGCCCAGGAGTCAAGGAATTACAGCATTTTATGAGTTCGCTTATATCCGATGTGATTCTGTTTTGTTTTTGAGATAGGTACTCGCAATGTAGGCCAGGCTGACCTCAAACTCTCAGTACTTTTTCTGTCTTAGCCTTCCAAGTGTTTGATTGCAGGCATTAGTCACCACAACCAACTTTGTTGGGTTCTAATAACCACTAAGTTAATCATTTGCAGATTATCTGACTTTACTATAAAGAATTGGGGTTATTTTGTCAACTTGACACAGGCTAGAGTCATCTGAGAGGAGGAAACCATAGTTGAGAAAATATCTTTGAAGGGCAAATTTTTTTCATTGGTGATTGACAAAGGAGGTTTCTCCAGTGGTACTACCACTAGACTGGTGGTCCTGGGTGCTATAACAAAACCATGAGGAGGAAGTCAGTGATCAGCACTGATCCATGGCCTCTGCATTAGCTCCTGCCTCCAGGTTCCTGTCCTGCTTGAGTTCTTGGCCTGACTTCCTTCAGTGATGAACCATGATATGGAATCATAAATCAAATAAGTGCTTTTCTCCCCACATGGCTTTGGTCATGGTGTTTCAGCACATCAACAGTAAATCTAATTAAGACAGCCGAGGAGATGTCCTCAAATCACACAGCTAGGAAATGTGGAAGAATTCTAGTTATCTAGTAGAGCATTTCAGGATGTTATTTGGAGGTGTAAATGCCTTCATAGGTCCGAGTAAACTATTAGAAATATCTGCTTACCATCTACTAATGAGGACACTATGAATTGCTTTACCACTTTCAAACTGGTAGAACATACAGATTACATCCAAATAAGAAGTCATGAAAGACGACAAAGATCAAAGTAGTTAGTTGGGAAGTCAGACAACTAACACTGATTGGGACCAGTATGGGCAAAAGTGGACTATGGGCTGCTTTGTTTAGACCACGCTTCTCACATGCTCAGCCTACTGTAAGCACATCACATGAACTAATTCTGTTAATTCTTAGAAGATAGAAATTAGACATATTCTTTAAGTGAGCATTTTGTAATTTGTTTTCAATGTCTCTTGTTGTATGCTAAGAATGGTGGGGTACACCTACATAACCCTAAAACTTGGGAAATAGAAGTAAATCAGAAATGCAAGAACAGTCTCATCTATATACTGAGTTCAAGGACCAGCCTGAGCTACTGAGACTATGTTTCAAAAAAAAAAAAAATCAATTAAATCTCTTTGCTTAAAGTAGAGGAAAAGAGAGTAATTCAGAAAAGATGAAGAGCCAGGAAAGGCAGGCTATGGTGTGCAAAAGAACTGTCTACCTATTATCTTGTTCTTTTTTAAGGGTCTGTGTCCTCCTATGTTGTTCAAGCTGTCTCAGTCTTGTGAATTCAGGTGATGCTCCTGTCCCCGCTTCTCACAGCTGGGACCTCGGACATTTCCCTTTGAGCCTGTCTCTCTATCTCTTGTTATTTTCTTAGTGCCCTGGCCAGCAGGCTGTGGAGAACAATGGCAATTCTTTATCAAAGCATAGATAACACATTATGCGTCCTTGCTGGTTACTTCCTTTCTGTGATATGATTAGTTACTTCAAGTTTTAGGTAAGCTTAGTGTTCTTAGAAGATCTGTGAACAATTCTATATGAAGAGACAATTGTCTTTTGTATGTTTCTAGGTGAACTGAGCCAATGGAGCAGGGTTTAGTATGTCCAAGTGAAACCCGAAAAAGAGGCCGTTTTCACTGTGTAAAGATCCAGGCTTGTCCTCCCTGCCACCTCAAGGTTTGTTTACTGTGTTCTAAGTGGGTGTCATCCACATGAAATCCTGGGCTGTGTCTCTAAGTGCACCTTGTTTTCTTTTCTTGACCTGCCCTTAGTTTGCAGGGAGAAAGTTGCTGGGTTCCACTTGAGACAAGGCGAAAGCAACCATTGGAATTTGCAAGTGAAAAGAAATGTTTCAGCTAACAATTCCTGGTGCTTCAGTCTTATCTCTTTACAAATGGCTGACAGGCCTCTCGGAAAGTGGATTAGGCTTGTCAATGCAGGAAGGTTCTTCAGGGGCTTTCCTACTGCGAGCCACAAAGAAAACTCTAGCAATATTCTGTTTGGTTTTATTTAAGTTTAAATATTTATGTCACAAAAAGATGTAGACAATGTTTGAGGTGAGTGCTGTAAATGACATTTACTGCTACCTCCAAAGCGGCCACAGCGATGGACACGCACATCTGTGCTCCTTTCTCCTCAACATCTCATTTAATTCCCCCTGTAGTCTGTTTTACCGAAGACAGTAAAGTGTCAAAGAGATCACATCTTTGCCAAAGTCTACAGTTTGCTCTTCAAGAAACAAATATGTTGTCTTGATTGCACCCTAAAGTTGGTTTGCTTGTTCATTGTTTTCTGGGGACAGGGTTTGATATCACAGCTCAGACTTGAATTTGCGATCATTCCTTCCTCAGCTTCCGGAGTGAAACTAGTGCTACATTTGACGTGGCTGCAGGTCAGAAGAGGGTGTTGGGCCCCCGCACCCCCGGAGTTGAAGCTTTGGGCCTTTGTGAGCCTCCTGATGTGGGTTATGTTGGAGGTGCAATCCAAACTCCTAGTCTTCTGAAAGGGCAGTAAACATTCTCAGCTGCTGAGGCCATATCTCTAGCTTAGAGAAAATACATACATACACACATACACACATACATACATACATACCTACATACACACATGTTTATAGGCACCTTCCTTAGACTCAGTCTTCTGTAAGTAGAGACACGTTGTTCATCTCTAGTGCCAAACTCCATTAATGTGACCTCATCCATGAAAAATTCAGCCTCTTGTAAGTATATTACTGATTTTATAAAATTGGCAAAGATGACTATAATTTCCTAAAATCATATTCCTAAGAGAAAACTCACTTCATGTGGAAATTTAAAAGAATAAATATTCAGAGATCTTAAGAAACCTAAACCAAGCTTATCTCTGAAAAGGGGACTTTTCTTTTTTTTTTTTTTAAAAAAAGTAATTACTGTTTTAAAGTTCTATATTTAATAAATATCAGTAGAGAGCATTTCTAAATTCCCTTTTAAAAGGTTATGGAAAACAACAGCTTTCACTGCTGTGAGTTTTGCTGTAATAACTGAGGAATCTGGACGCGGAAATCCAGCACTCTCTCCAGCTGCTTAGGGCAAAGGTGAGTGCGGAGAAGGTGATAAACCAGCATCCAGTTTCTGCAAGATTTCTGGTCAGTAAATCTCAGCTCTTACATCCTGGGGCTGACCTAGAAGGAATACCATTGAGAAAGGCCAGGGTGTGTGCTGCTGGGAACCGTCTTTGGGTCAGTCTTGGTTCAGAAGGAAAATGGTGGAAAACCACAAGGTTCCCATCAGGGAGGATTCCAGAGACATCTAATTAAATGAATGCGTTCTGTCTGGTCAGCACTGATAAAGTGCGAGAGGAAAAGCCATCTATCCTGCTATTATTAAAAGCTGGGCTCTGGAAGGAGCGCGTACCAACGAGGGCACGGATGTTTGTTTGGGACGTACCACAGTTGTACCTCACAGTACAATTGCACATAAAATGTCATTTTTAGTTGAGTCTTTCTGTCGTCAGTTACTTATGTTAAACACAGAATGTCCTGAAATGTGGGAATGGGGTCAAGAGAACTTCACATTCTCGTGACCGACTAATAAAATCAACGCAGAATGGACAAGAACTCTCACGCCCGGAGAAGCCCACTCCAGATAAGCAGAGGGTGTTCCCCAAGGTTTCGTGGGTGTGTTCCCAAAGCATTTGGGCCTGGAATGCGACGAAGTAGGGGAACTGAAGTCAACCAGGTTGTGCTGTAACCTGGCATCCGAATGAGGATGACCGAAAGGCAGGGGTGAGCTGTTGGGCTCTAGGCTTTCCTCCTCAACCCCAGGCCAGCAACACTTGCTCTGGAATGCAGCGCTGATGCCATGGACTGAATTCCTTGTGGAGACATTAATTCTATTTGACTAGTTTAATAAAATATCTTTTGAAAGTGTTCCAACATATTTTGTTTCCTGCCCTCCTTTTTTCCCCTTCTCCTTCCAAATTTCTACCAGAAGGAAATCCCCGTTCTTTAAAATTAGTTTGAGCACTTTAAGTAAGTACATTATCTTTTATTATATTTTAATTGTGTGTGTGTGTGTGTGTGTGTGTGTGTGTGTGTGTGTGTGAGAGAGAGAGAGAGAGAGAGAGAGAGAGAGAGAGAGAGAGCCATAGTACACTTGTACCAGTTGGAGGACAACTTGCTAGAGCTGGCTCTAGTATGTGGCCCCTGGGGACTGATCTCAGGTGGGCAGACGTTTCTGCCTGCTAAGCCATCTCACTGGCTCTTACTTACTTATTTACTGTAGGTAGTTATTTTGAGACTAGATCTCTGACCTGGCTATTATTAATTTCTTACAATTTTACTTAAGGTAGTCTGGCATGGTGTAGCACTCCTGAAATCCCAGGACTGGTGCAGGTTAAAAACAGGGTTAGGAGTTTAAGGACATCCTTGGCTATGTCGTGAGCTTGAGCACAGATCAGGCTGCAGCGGTTTCTGTCTCTAAAACGAGCAAGCTAGCTAACACAAACTAAACAGTAAAAGGTGATCGGACAGTGAGCATTGCTCCGACTCTGGCAAATGTGATTCACAGCGCGTTTATGGCCCGGGCAGCTTTTTCAGCCATAGTTCTAGCCAGAAGGTATCACATCACAGATGATTGACAGATCTTGCAGGCAGTTTCCAGGACAATGTATTTTAAAATATATGGTTTTGGCTAAGCATAGTGGTTGGGAAGATGGAGTCAGGAGGATCAAGAGTTAGAGGTCACCCTGGGCCATCTGAAATCCTATCTCAAACAAACAAACAAACAAACAAACATTGTTTGTGTGTGTAAAGGAAAATACTACCCAGGCTTAGTAACACTTGCCTGTAATCCTAGCTTTCTGGAGACTGATCTGGGGTATGTATTGAGGTCCTATCTCAAGCGGAGACGGGGTGGGGGGTTGGGGGGTGATAGGAGGAGGGGCAGAAAGAAAGAATAAAAGCAGGAACTTTAGAAATAAGACAGGAACCGAAAGTGTCCTAACATATATTATGACTTAATTAATAAGCCAATTATCTCCGTGTACAAGGTTGAAGATTACATTGTGTACTGGGGAGGGCGTTGCTTTGCTTATGAAGAGGTTCTCAGTGTCACAGCTCTTTAAATTTAACAAAAAGTAATTAGGAGTTCAAATTTGTAGCAAGGAAGAGCACGCCCCAACCCATGACTCTTTTCCCACTTCCACTGTTTTTTTCTTCCCCATGGTCTGAGCTCACACCATGAGTTTACCATTCCGGTAAACCCTCTGCCCTGTGCTCCAAGAGCGACATTTCCGGAAATATGTACTGAGGTATCCTGACAAAGGTGGTCCTCAGTGAAGCTTCTGCATACTGGCGGGGACAGATGAAGACAGAAGGGCAAAGCCGACTCAGAGCAGAACCATGATGATCCGGAGTCATCTTCAGTCCTTTCTAATGACCCTTCACTCTCAGCCTCTGTATCTCAGCTAACATCTTCATGACCAGTGGGTAAATTCCTGGAATGATTCTCTAAGCTTCCCAGATCTCAGCCTCCACGCTGTGAGGTGACGCCTGACGCTACAGGAGCAGCTTCTGGGCTCTGACTATCTGAGGCCCACACTGAGTTATTTGGTAAACACCAATGACTTCCTTTTACTTTGTGACTATAAAACTTCCTACGACTCTCTACGAGAGAGCCTGAGAATAACCCAGTGTGTACTGATTCCATGGCCTTAGTCATGCAGCGCTGACTCTGAAGAAGTTATTTCATATTTGTGTTGGGGAGCATGTTCCGTCTGGCATCCACAGAGAGAACTGGAAAGCAAGGTTCAAAGACCAATCCACCCTTGGAGGAGAATTATAAGAGCAGGGCAGGGGCACAGGGAAAAGGTTCAGAAGTGTAGAATTGAATCAGAAAAAAATATATTTACTTTTAGAGGGCTGCGGTGGCACACACGGGTAAGCCCTACACGAGGAAGCAGAGGCAGGAGGATCGTCACAAGTTTGAGATCAACCAGGGCTGTAGAGCTTGTCTCAAAGCTCCATTCACAATTTTTTTAAGCAAATGAAATTTCCACATACCTTTCTAGTGCGGGACTATATGAACTTGGTATTGTTAATATTGGTATTGGGGCTTTACAACATTTAGGGGTGTAGAGGCTGTCATATGTTTTGTAGGGAGGGGGTTCAGCAGTATCCTTGAACTCAACCTACCAGATGCTAGATTTCTAAGCATGTGGGGGTTGGAAGGGGCAAAACTATCTCAGTTTTGATCTCAATATTAAGTCAGTTCTCCAAGTGGCTTTATGAATATTTGATGGATGCAGAATTTCCCTTTAAAAAGTTTTTTTTTAAAGGTGCTTCCTCCAAGACCATTTTTTTTTTTTCAGATGCGGGAGAGTCTACTGATTGAGCACATGATTCTCAGATGTTAGGAGGCCGTTTATATACCCATTTTGGTAGGCCGTGCTTGCCTTTAATTCCAGCATGAAGGAAGTCGATGTGGGAAGATGACAGATAGCCCCTGTTTAAGGGAAGCCTAAGCTGGATAGCAAGTTCAGGTCAGCTTGGGCTAAGAGAGAGTGTTGGGGGGGGGGGATGGAGGGCGGGAGGGGGAGGGCGGGGGGGGGGGCGGGTGGAGAGACAAGAAGACAGACAGGGAGACCTGGAGATAAAGGAAGCTATGTAGGCTTAATCGGTTTTCTTTGATGTGATGAAAAAACTCAGACACTATACTTCCATCACTGGAGGTTCCCAAGGACGTACCTGTCCTTCATTCTGCCCTACTCCTAATTATCTGCCCAACAATGTCATTTTAAGAACAGAGTCACGAGTCTCCCCAGTGAACTAGCTTCCTGCTTTGTTTTAATGGATCACTTTGTGTAGTGAAAGAGGACACGAACACAATCTTATCACAGGATTTAATTTAGAATAATATCACAAACGACAAGACGGAAAACAAACTTTGGTTGTTTTGTTTCCTTTCCTTTTCTTTTTTCCTTTTCTTCTCTGTTTTGTTTTGAATCAAAGTCTTACTCTGCAGCCCAGA